>NC_061107.1:113901803-113916803 GCF_015104395.2 Macrobrachium nipponense
TATGTTTTCGAAACCTAAATAAAACCTTTGTGAATTTTTATGATTTTCACATATTTAAGGTAAAACTCAATGACTTATCGGCATGGCAATAGGGACTTTGCTTAGATGAATAAAATCCCTACCTCCTACATTAAAAAATATACCACACATAGAAATATAACACAGAAAATATGTTGTGGATTGCTGAAGAGTTTTCAAGCCCTCCGGCTACTACCAAGTGCTTTAAGATGACTGTGTTATCTAAATGTAATTTTATACTGTAGGTACGTTCTCTAAAGGGATGTACTGAGGTATAAAACTGAACCTGCGACCTCTTGCTTCAGAGGTGTGGCACCTAGCCACTTGGCTACGTGGACCCAAACATATATATATATATATATATATATATATATATATATATATATATATATATATATATATGCATATACATTATATGTATGTACTGTATGTATATGTGTGTATTAAGATTAGGAAAAGGAATTCCTTATGAATCATTTTGGAAAGGTTAAATGAAAAGGCTTATAATCACAGAAACGCTGACTGCATGTAGCGTTGCTTTAGTTAGGTCTTCCTTTTGAAAGTGAGTCGATTTACTGAATGTGAAGCAAAGAAAAAGATGGAAGTTATTAAGCTAATTCTCGCCATAGCTTATGCAGAGTAAGGAGATTTGAAATGTTGAAAAGATTTAGGTACAAACGTTAGGTAAATATACTAGATGGAGAGCTGAGTCATTGTGTCTACAAGTAGACATACATACATACACACACACACGTGTATGTATGTAGGAATGCTTATATTCATTTTTTTATTTCTAATATATACGTACATCTAGGTGTCAGATGCTTTTGTTTTTATTTTAAAATTTGAATTAGCTTTTATGGTTATTTGGAAAACGCCACACAGGCGCATAGCTTACTTTATTAGCGCTTTTAATTGATTTGTATTTAGAGTATTGTCCATGTTTTTCGGACCAAGCTTGTTATATATATATGTCAAGTGCTGATCCTTTATATACACAATATTGCCATATGTCTTTGTCTTCACAAGAGAAATGTAAGAGTTCAGCTTCTTCCTATATTCAAAGTCTTGCAGAGATCCACTCTTTTATTGCCAGCTCTGGTTCTTTTCCTTGCTCAGAATTAAGCCCCCATGCTTTAGTTCCTCCTCTCTCTCTCTCTCTCTCTCTCTCTCTCTCTCTCTCTCTCTCTCTCTCTCTCTCTCTCTCTCTCTCTCTAAGAGCTTGATTTTGTGTAAGGGCCACGAAACGTTGAACGATGGTCCTTTGCGTGTTTTATGATACGTTATGCGCATCAGAACCAATTTCTGATGTATTGGAGGGAGGCCCGATTGATGGGCAGGAATCATAATTTGGGCGAAGGGAACGGAACATCCAAAATAAATTTATTCTCATACCCGGTACCGTTTGCGAACTGATGAGTTGGATTCACCTGTAGGGTTCGATGTGCTCATTGAGCAGTATTGAGAGAGAGAGAGAGAGAGAGAGTCCCTCCATAAATATGTGCCCTCAGTTATTTGAATGGAAGAAAAAGAAACCTAACAGGAATGTTTGGCTTGGGATCTTAGAGAGCCAGATAGCCCAGTTCTGCAAAATTAAGGTTTTATTTAGTAATAGTTAAATATAAAATCAGAATGTGTAATATTAATAGATAGGAGGTTCCTTTTGCACTTGAATTGTTAGAGAGAGAGAGAGAGAGAGAGAGAGAGAGAGAGAGAGAGAGAGAGATTTTACACGATAACTTTTAACGTATAAGGATTACTAATCTGAAAGATTTTGGTTATATATCCCACCTGTTTGAAAGTATGATTTTACGTTATCTATCGTAAATAGTTAACGAAAATAATTTATTCTTGAACAAAGATACAGTCGCGGAATTATTATCGAATTTAATTCCATACTTAATAAATCATTAAAAGTAGATCAAATTTTCTGTACACAACTAAATTAGATTTTTTAACAAGCTGTAGGATATTTATCACATTTTATGGAACAAATGAGGTTAAGGCTATAATATGTACTCTTAATTGGAACGTTTTTGTTGTTATCGAATCAAGGTACTCGGTGAGAATAGGTAAGGATACGGAGACCGTTAATCGGAATGTCAACAATTAACATAGTATGTATGTGTTGTTATAGAAAGAAGTGATGGGTGATGTGTGATTACTATATAATTTATCTTTGTTGTTATTTAAAACGTGCAGATATCGAAATGAATATTTAAACCGTGCAGGAATCGAAATGAAACATTTCTGAAGAGCGCCCCAGTGGCGTGGTCGGTTTGGTATTGGCCTACCACCTCGGTGTCCACGAGTTCAGTTCTCGGCCATTCCATTGAGGGGTCAGAGATGTGTATTTCTGGTGATAGAAGTTCACTCTCGACGTGGTTCGGAAGTCACGTAAAGCCGTTGGCCCCGTTGCTGAATAACCACTGGTTCCATGCAACGTAAAAACAGCATACAAGCAAACAAACATTTCTGAATGGTATTCATTTGCAAATGATGTTTCCAAGGGATGCAATATTCATAATGTAACAAGTAAAACAGAAAAATGAAGTAAATAAGACAGTTCAGAGCAAACTAGCTTAAAAATGTATGCATTTGTGCATAAGCTGCGACGTAACTCAGAATATCCGAAGTAAAGGTGTATCGTTTTTTTACCTAAATTTCTGCTTGCTGCATACCTTAAACTTAGAGCATAGGCTCCACAACCCCCTATAACCGGTCTTTGCCACATCTTGACACTTCAAAAGCTCGTGGTTGCTGACCTGCAAAGCAAAGTAGCACATTAGGTTTTGAGGTGCTGTCAGTAAAGGTCATTACATAAGATTTCGACTGAAGTGAAAGTTACTGGAAGATACAAGATGGACTGCAATAATGCCTTTCTGTAAATCCCCAGCTGAAAACCCTAATGGAAAAAGTCAACAGACTATCAACCGGAGAGAGCCCCAGAGGGAAAACAGCCTGCAGCTTGGGACATTTTTTTTAGGAAATGGTGACAAGTTAATGAATATGAGTGAATAGAAAATAAAACCGATGCACCTGAATTCAGGAACCATTAGCAGAAAACAGGAAAGAATTTGTCACTAGTTTAAACATTTGGAGATATGACGACTAGAACTGCGCTAGGCAAACTAGTCCACACTTTAGTTGTAATCAAAATAAAACTGCTGGCAAACTGAGTAGTATTAAACGTGATACGAGCAAGCGACAGCAGTAGCCTGTCTAGTGTGCTAGCAAAAACAGCTAGTTCAGGTAAAGAGCTGTTGAGGATGTTTGCCATCGTAGTACATTTTATGCAGCACACAAAATGAATTCACACTACGTCTGTGCCACAAGTCAACACAAAGAGTTAATATAATAACCGTAAATGATAGCTTGTCAAAATGACAGCAGTTGTGGTAAAGGAAACCGCCAATTAGAACCAGTTTTGAGAAGCCTAAGTGAACCTCTTCTGCACTCTGACAAAATATCGATAAAACAAAAGATCCGGACCCTGTGTAGTTAATACCTTCGTCGCTATAGATATTGGAAGCCTAAAAATCATTTCCTAGTTTTTGGCAGCATTACATAATTTTCATATGCTATGAAAAAGGAATCATACGTTATAGAAACACCGAGCATCATCAAATCTTTTAGATTACCGAGTACAGTGGAACCATTGCAAAGAAACGAAGTTGGAGCATTGATCGATTCCCCGTAGCAACTACATTGCAAAATTGTTTGCTTGGGCATTTTTCTTGAGATTTTCATATTCTATATAATTTACGTTTGTATTTGCTATACCAGCTTTCATTACAGTCTCCAAGGCCAAAAACAACAAATGTCCCCTAACTCGATCCTGTGCGCTACGAACGTTATGAGTTCTAGTTTTTGGTCACTTCAAAGAACAGTTAATATGGTTAAGATAATATCAAAATGATTTATGGTTCACCAAGCCCAAGGTAACACCGAAATTAATTTGAAAAAGTGTGAAGTCCAATCTTCGTCAAGTTTTGTCGAATGTAACTAGTTAGACGAGCGTGCCTCCTGAAGACATATACTTACTGTCGAAAGAGTTCAAGACTACACATGAGGTTGACATACCATAAGATATCATTTGTTAAAACGACAATGTTTTTCCCTTCTAAATTATATGTTATGGAATCAATGATGCAGAAACGTTTTTGTAAGACTTTTATGAAAGTTTGTCACGGTAGTGTACTTTTCAACATTTCAGCTTGACAGTGAATGCCATGAAAACTTAGTATATGATATACGTATACTCCCCAGTATATTTTGTCCAACGCTAACTCAAGGCACGATTTTTTTTTTTTTTTCAAAATATCGTGTATAAATGGTTACCGGTAAATTTAGAGTATCATAGGTATTGAAAAAGTTGGGAACAGTTCATATTCATCCATATATTTATAAAGAAAAAAGATTTATAACAATAAACTGCTTGTAAATGTTTGCTAGAAATTATGCTGTGAGTGAAAATAAATGAAATAGCCGAATAAATATAAACATACAAGGCGGTTTTTGTATAATTATTTCAAGAAGTAAAGAACATATAAGATTGAAAGAGCTGTTAGTTAATTGAAATAATGTCTTACATACTTTAATGAATGTTTTATGAACTATGTATTTTCATTGTTAAATTGATTGATAAATGCTGGAAGAAAAGCAAAATATATATGCATGTATATATATATATATATATATATATATATATATATATATATTTATATATATATATATTATATCATATATTTAAATATATATATATTATATATATATATCTTATATATATATATATATATTATATAAATGATGAGCAAGGAAGAGAATCTTTAGATATTAAAATAGAATGATAATTCCAATGCTTCCGGAGTGTAAACAGAAGATGCGCTGTTATTTCAATAGACTTTTTCACAAAACACAAAAGTAGACTTTAAAACCTGTATAAACGAAGAATAACTTGGGCTTTGTTTCACATCCTCCGAATGAGAAAGAAAATGAAAAAAAAGAATCATTTATCTCCTAGACTCTTTATTACTTTTTTCCACGAAACGAACCAGTGGATCACACAAAAGACTCAGTCACTCTGTTCGTAGAAAACTGTGAATGTATATGAAAAGCTTTACGTCATTCCTTTGTCGTTAGTTTTATTCTTTTTTAACATTTCATTTTCTATTTCTTTGTAATTATACGCGTGGTGATTCTGATGAATACGTATGTTTTTATCCTCCATAGAACATCTTGCAGTTACATTGATTCGTGTTTCTTATTGTTGTTTCTGAAGACACGTGTCATATTTCGATATTGGATATCTTCTGGTATGAAGGTTTAAGTACATGATATCCTTATATCTACATTGGAAAGTGGCCGAGTAATTTGTTGATTAAAGGATATCAGCTTTATGAAAGAGTAAATTCAAACTAATAACGAAAACTCGATGATGAAGCAAAATTCATCAGATAAAATGACAGGAATAGTTCCTTCTCTTTGATTTTAATTGGAAGATTAATATTTAAAAAAATCATGAGAGTTGCGTTTGCTGTAAATCTCATCTGGTGACGTCAGTCACCAGTTGAATTGAAGTACGGAGTAATTTCGAATTATGGCCGAATATCCCTGAGGGTGACGCCCGCGTGTTTGGAGCCCAATGGTATTGATGACGTAAGGAAGAGATTTACTGGTACTCTGGAATCTCTGACATATCAGCAGATGTATCCGGATCGCATTATTTGATTAAATTTGTGTGTGTGTGCGTGTGTCTGTAGATTCTCACATTACGCTACATTTTTTTTTTTCAGAAGATAAAGAATTGCGAAGAAAAACGCAAATAAAGTCGAAAAGTAAGAATATGTGTTCAGGTCATGGATTACATTTCTTGGATCTCTCCTAGATAGTGACCCCTAGGATGTTTGTCGTTGGACGAGTCGGTAACGTGCTCGACTACCCATGGTCCGGGTTCGATTCCTGGCTCTGATAACAAGGAATCAGAGGAATTTATTTCTAATGATAGAAATTCATCTCCCGATGTGTTTCGGATCCCACAATAAGCTGCAGGTCCCGTTGCTAAGTAACCAATTGGTTCCTGGCCACGTGAAAATATCTAATCCTTCTGTCCAGCCCTGGGAGAGCTGTCATCAGTTCAATGGCCTGGTTAAACTAAGATAAACTTAACTTTAAATCCGTAGGGGTCACTATCTGGGAAAGATCCCATTTCTTTTGTTACATCAACTGAAAACGATTGAGGTACCTTGCGTGCTTAGCTTAAGGAGTTTTCAGTCATCAAAAATATGAATTAATTTTGTAGGCATGATGTATTTTAACATCCAATATGGATTTAAGACTCTACTGACCAAATAAGTATCTTTTTGGACGATGTAGTAGATACTGTTTTAGAATATTTTGTTTATAGGAATCTTTGTTCCTGATGTAACCACTTTCAAGTCCTTATGGGTGCCGGTCCCCAAGCCCGGATAAATAGGGAGGGTTGGTGTCAGGAAGGGCATCCGGCTGTAAAAAATCTGTGCCAAAACCAAAAATGGAATGAGCCGAAATATGGAAAGAGGTAATGCTAGGGCGTACTCCGTAAACGACGCACAGAGACATCGCCCTAACTCTGTGGTAAGGCGAGGGCTACTGCATCAGGAGCGGGTGCAGCTAAAGAAGCGAGCTCACATTGGGTTCAGAGTATGTCAGCTAAATGTTGGGTCCATGACTGGGAGAGGTAGAGAATTGGCTGACTTGATGAGAGAAAAGAAAGTAGATGTTGTGTGTGTGCAAGAAACGCGGTGGAAAGGAAATAAAGCTAAAGAGTTGGGAGATGGATATAAGCTATATTATAGTGGAGCAAATAAACAAGGTAGAAATGGAGTTGGCATAGTACTGTCTAGTGAACTAAAGAACTCGGTAATAGAAGTGCATAGAAAGAATGACCGTATCATCAGATTGAAGATATGTTATGGAGGAGAGATTCTGAATATTATAAGCGCATATGCACCACAAGTTGGTTGCACAGAAGAAGAGAAGGGAAATTTCTGGAGAGGACATGGATGGAATAATGCAAGAACTGAAGAGCATGAGAGGGTGATAGTTGGGGCAGATTTGAATGGCCATGTCGGAAGTGAAAATGAGGCGATTGGGCGGGTGCATGGGGGCCATGGAATTGGAGAGAGAAACCCAGAAGGAGAGAGTGTAGTGGACTTTGCTGGTGTCATTCGACATGGCAATAGTAAACACATTTTTTGAGAAGAAAAGGAACACCTAATAACATATAGGAGTGGGGGAAGATTTCTCCCAGATAGACTATTTCTTGTATAAAAGGATAAATCTGGTGGAGGTCAAGAACTGCAAAGTTATTCCAGGCGACCATGTAGCCCCCCAACACAGGCTGCTATGTATGGACTTGAAGTTGAAAAGGGAAAGAAAAACCAAAGCTAAAGGGATAAGGAAAATTAAATGGTACGAATTACAGAAGGAAGGGGATAAGAAGAGAGAGTTTAAGAGGAGGGTTTTGGAGGATATTGATATAGGGATTGAAGATGTTCAAGAATGGTGGGACGAAATGCAGCAGTAATAAGAAGCATGAAAGGAGCTGCTAGGAGCGACATCTGGTATCATATGGGAAGAAAATGGATAGTTGGTGGTGGGATGATGACCATTGACGAAAGTAGTAAAAGATAAGAATGGAGGCATAGAAAACAAAGATGGGAAGGAGTCACAGTCAGTGGCAGACAGAAATAGGTACAGAGAGAAAAAACAACCAAGTGGTGAAAAAGGTGGTAGCCCAAGCTAAAGCAAAGTCGTATGATGATGTGTATAATGAGCTGGGGACAAAGGAAGGATTAAAGAAGATGATGAAGCTATCAAAGGCTAGAAATAAGAGCACCAAAGATATAACACACATCAAACAAATAAAGAAATCAAGAGGGTGTAGTGCTTAGAAAAGGAGGAAGACATTGTGAAGAGATGGAAAGAATATTTCGAACAGTTGTTAAATGAAGAAAATAATAGACTAATAAGAGAGGATGGGCAAGTGACATTGGCATGGTAATGAGGTTTTTCTAGGCAAGAGGTGGTACTAAATGCACTGAAGAAGATGAAGAATGGGTGAAGGCTAAAACCGACCGGACCTCAGTACCATGGATCCTCCGGTGGAGGCATGGAAAGCATTAGGAGATGAAGGAGTGGATATACTTGTACGATCTTATGATAAAGATCCTTGAACAGGAAAGATACCAAATGAGTGGCGTGGGAGTTATATTGATCCCAATTTTTAAAGGGAAAGGCGATGTCCAAGAGTGTGGTAATTATAGGGGCATTAAATTGATGTCCCACACTTTGAAGATACTGGAAAGGATGATAGATGCTAGACTGAGAGAAGAAGTACAAATAGGTAAAGAGCAGATGGGATTTATGAAGGGAAGGGGAACAACAGATGGTATATTTTGTCTGAGGCAAATAATGGAGAAATTCGGGAAAGACAAAGGGCCTACATATGGTATTCATTGACCTTGAAAAGGCTTATGACAGAGTCCCCGAGACAAGAGGTATGGAGGAGCCTGAGGGAGAAGATGGTGCCAGAGAAGTATGTGCGATTGATACAAGAGATGTACCGGAATGTATTTACCAGAGTGAGGAGCAGTGTTGGGGAGACAGAAGGTTTTGAGGTGAGAGTAGGATTACACCAGGGGTCGGCTCTGAGCCCATTTATCTTTAACATAGTGATGGATGTTATAATAGAGGAAGTAAGGGAGACAGTACCATGGCAACATATTGTATGCGGATGATATTGTTCTGTGTTGCAGAGAGAGGAAGATCTGGAAGTGAAATTGGAAAGATGGAGACAAGTACTGGAGGACAGAGGAATGAGAATAAGTAGATCCAAGACAGAATATATGTGTACCACCACTGAGGGGGATGATAGAGAAAGTATCAGCTTGGTGGAGAGCAAATAAGGAGAGTTGATAAGTTTAAGTATTTGGGGATCTTTTGTTAATGCTGGAGGAAGTAGGAAGAAGAAGTAAAACACGGGTAGGCAGGCTGAACAACTGGAGAGCGGCCTCGGGAGTTCTTTTGTGACAAAAGAGTTGCCGCTTAGGTTAAAAGGAAAATTTCACAGACGGTGGTAAGAACAGCAATGCTGTATGGTACGGAAACAGCAAGCATGAGAAAAGCAGAGCGAAGAAGATGGATGTGGCAGAAATGAGAATGCTTAGGTGGATGTCTGGGTAACAAGAGTGGATAGGATCAGAAATGACTACATAAGGGGGTCAACTAAGGTGGTGGAAGTATCAAAGAAAGTGCAGAGGGGAGGCTGAGATGGTATGGACACCTGTTGAGGAGATGATGGAGCCACGCTGGGAGACATACTATGGGAGTGGAGGTGCAAGGAAGAAGAAAGAGAGGGAGACCAAGAAAGAGATGGAAGGAGGACTGTGTGAGAGGAGATTTACATGAGAAGGGAATTTATGAGGCAGAAGTGCAAGATAGAAATAGATGGAAACGGCTCATCCGAAACGGCGACCCCATATAAAAATGGGAAAAAGCTGGGAAGAAGAAGAAGAAGAAGAAGATATATAACATGTAGCTATTATTAAAATATACTTTATTTATATATATATATATATATATATATATATATATATATATATATATATATATATATATATATATCACATTTGAGGTGAGTGATAAAAATCTACAATAAAACGTCGTAAAAAAAATCTACGAAGAGATGTTAAAGCTGTCGTCCAGTTTTTGTGGAATTGATCATGATAAACGAAAAAAAGAAGCTCACACACACAAGTATATATATTTATAAAGTATGGTATGTATGGATGGATGGATATATATATATATATATATATTTATCTATTATATATATATATATATAATCTTAGATCTTACGCTACAATGAATGTAGTTTAACAACCTTTAGAGTCAACCTTTACAGAGTGTCGCCGTCCACGCTGTGGATCGTGCGTGTTGTGGCTGTCTCTCTCCCTGTGCGTTTGTGTATGTGTGTCCTAATGATAGGCGTTTATTCTATGTAGATCTTTGTAAATGAATTGCTACAGACGGTATTTACAGTATATGTTGGCATATCAGCGGCGTGAATATACAACTATGTAATACCTTGAAGGATAGCAATGTACCCATTTATTGATGTTGAAGAGATGTCCCATAGAGCTTTATACAGAAATCCGTGCTTCTGTGTGGAAATATTGATCTTATTTATAGCTCATTTAAGAATTCGTATTTATAGGTTTATCAGAGTATAGTTATCAGGTTTTATGTAGCTTTTTTAGTTTTTGGTATATCAGTATTAATTAAGAAGTCAGCCGTTCGTGTTATCCTTGTATATCTTAATGTTTTGATACCAAAGCTAATGAGAAAAAAATCAAGCGTATATTGAAATGTTAGAATCAGTCTTCCGTCATTTTGGTATCGATATATATTCTTTTGAAAGAATCTTGGATTACGCAAGACAATTAATTGTGTGTGCAGCTTAAGATAAAAAGACTGGTACAATCATCTGGAATACTTAAAAATGACACAGAATGTAGTATGGATATATTCAGAGATCCGTAAAGGAATTTTTAAGAAATGCCGAAGCAAGAGCAATGCAATTCTGTAATGAGAGAATTGAATTTCCTGTTCTCCCGGTGATATTAATGACTTGCTGCAACAGTTTCGTAATTAAAATTTAAGAATGAAAATATCATTCCCGACCCATTTCTCAGAAAAAAAAATGTAGTTCTTATATTTTTTTCCCATTAACACAGGCAGAATTTAATTTACTTTTTGTTATTGCGCTGCGGTGAAGTAAAAAAGAAGGAATGGAAATGACAAAGAAGTTTTAAGTATTGTGCTTTTTACCCCGAGAATCATTTTCAGCTCTCATTGTTGCAACGTTAGGAAAATGGTGCTTTTGTTGTACTCCCGAAGATGCACATACGCGTGAACACGCACACACTCACTCATATATATATATATATATATATATATATATATATATATATATATATATATATATATATATACATATGTATAGTATATATATATATATATATATACTATATATATATATATATATATATATATATATATATATATAGTTTGTGTGTGATGTTTGTATGTATGTATATGTATGTATATACATAAATATTTATGTATATATAAATAAATATGTATATATGCATATTATAGTTGCATATACATATATCTATATAAAGTATATATATATATAGTATATATAATATATATATATATATATATATCTACTATACATATATTAAAAGTGATGTAAAACGAAGCAAAAAAAGTACATAAATGGAAATGGTTGGAAATATTCCGGGGTGAAAGACACCGAGGTGGAAGAATATAATGAGAAGTAAGCAAAATTCGCTGAAATTCAATGGCAGGGTTACTGAGTCAGCAGGGAGAAATGGAGATTGCTGTCGGTGATTGTTTTAACTGCATTTGGACGAAGAGAAGATCATGTACAGATATGATAAAGGGATGTATATAATTATCACGAAGGAAGTGGGAGGGTAAGGAGGGCATTAACGACGCTAAAATAAAAAAAAAAAACGAACCAGATTGGGTACGTTAAAAGAAGAGCGAGATTTTGTATTGAACCCAAGCACATTATATGAAGAGAGAAGGGTTCGTGGGTAAACGGTTCTAAGGATATACGATGCAAAAATGAGATGTTTTCTAAAGTAAATGTGGAGGGTAGAATAGAGGTACATCTGAATGATGCAAGAGTCGAAGGTTCAGTGTATATTTGAGAATATTTGCAGAAGTGACGGTGAAGGACGCAAGAAGGGCAGAATAACGGTCTAAAAGTGGAAAGTCCTCAGGATCTGATGAAAATACAAGCAAGATGCTGCGGTTTACTGGCAGGTGTCATTGAGTTTTAGACCACTGTAGAAAAGGTTCCAGCGGGCATTAAATGAAAATAAGATAGAGCTAAGGTAAGAAGTCTATAGGTGTAGGTGTAAAGTGTTAAAGGGAAAGCCTATGGCTGGATTTCATTAGAGAAACTAAGAACTGTAACACTATGAATGATACGAAAAGAGGCTTGTGGAATATTTCCACCATCAAAAGGTGCAAGGAGTAAATGCATACTAAATAGCAGTCTCATGAGAAGTTTGAGAGGTTAGGGTGAAAGCTATGTGCAGCATGCTTGCACCTGGAATAAGTTTTTTTGTAGAACTGATAGAAATGCGATATGGATGACTTTAAGAATTGATGGTAAAGAAGAAAAAATTAAAGAAACTGTAAATTTTATGATGAAAGGGAAGATCATGTTAGATTATTTGCTAGTTTTGTGTCAATGTGAGTCAAAGATAAAGGTGTGTTATGTTCCCATTAGCAACAAACGTTAGGAGTATAGAGATAGGACAAGATGTAAAGGTGTAGAGAAATGGAATAAGAAGAAAAACTGTGAATGGAAGGGATATGGTGATGCTTGCTATTGGTAGTGATAGTGAAAAGAAATTGCAAAGGCTGGTAAAAGAGCTTGGGAAGTGTTTGTAGGAGAAGAAAGTGTTCAAGAGTAAGCTTATGATGGTAACTGGAAGCAAGGAAAATAGAAAAAGGAATGGTGGTGCGCATTATTAGAATAAAAAGTGTGGTATATGTATATAATAGTACATGTAATGGCTGATGGTAGGATAACAGTAGCAGCGAGTTCCTGAAATGATGGGTGAAGTACTGAAGATTGGGTAATCTTCACAAAAGCCTTGGAGAGAAAAGGGTGCCAGAGAGATTACTGAGAAAACTCCTTTGTGGTAGTGGAAAATGTATATTGAATGGTAATGAGAGAAAAAAAAGGTAGAGACTCAGGAGATAACATTTTTCGCCTAGTACAACCGGACTCAGATGGGCTGACAGAATGAGAGAAATGTAATGATACAAAGATAGGGAAAAAGAATAGCTTGTGGGAAAGGGTGTGTTGAAACTTACCGAGGCGATTTGGTCATCAGGAGAGAATGGAAGACAGTGGTAACTTCCTGAGCTCGAAATAGTCAGATTTCCGATTCGAATTAGTCGACCCAGTTTGTGAATCGGTACCAGTGGCAGGTGGCAATTAATCAACCTCATCTCTAAAGACCTTCAAGAACCCAGAGGCTACGTTTCTTGCGTCACCCCTTCAAAGCTTGTATATGTGTATAATTATGTGGGTGCGGGTGGATGTTCTAAGTAAATGAAATAAATATAAAAGGAATTGTGTTTTAATTCTATTTGTTTTGTGTGCTTCAATCTGTATATATAAAAATATTGGATGATATAAATGTTTTTAGGTATGGATTGTCTGTTTAATGATATGAAAACTAGTTATAACGTAGCAAATATACTGAGGAGTAAAGTAAATTTTTATAAGTAAATGGAGAAGGAAAATACATTGGTCTTATTATCATGAAGTAAAGCGATTTTAATTCTTTAGCTCTTTAGTTCTTTTTTTTCCTTAATTTAAATAAGAATTTTAATATTCATTCTTGGGCCATGGTACACAACACTATGGAGTTCTTTCGTATTTCTCATTCCTTTTAGATGAGTTACAAAAGTTTCGTTCGTTAAGTCCTCTTATGTAAATTGACTCCGCACGTTGCTTTTTGAAATTCGTTCATTTTGGAACTTCGTACCCAGCGTCGAAAGTTGATTTACTTGGCTCGAAGAGTTTGTTCACTCCTGCCCATCCTACGCATTCGCTAGACGCTCTCTCTCTCTCTCTCTCTCTCTCTCTCTCTCTCTCTCTCTCTCTCTCTCTCTCTCGTTAACATTACGTAATTTTATCACTGCCATTTCTTTCAAATTAAATGACACTCGAGAGAAAGATGGGATCAGGAGCCTTGACACTAGTAGAGAGAGAAGTTTGGGGGGGGGGGGGGGGGGGGGGGGCGGATTGGAATATCCAAGTGAAGAGAACCAGATTCGGAGGACTAGTCCACATGTTTATTTACCAAAGGCCCTGGAAATTCAGTGGTGGCATATCACAGCGCTTACGATTGCCATGGTCCATTAAGTTCGTTAAGCAGCGCAACTTTCCTCAATGATTTTACGATGCTGTATTTTTCAATCCATAAGATATATTGGAGTTTAGCAAGTTAAGTATTTTTGGTGGTGGTGACCGTTTTTGACGTCAACTCGTCAATCCTTGCAATCATCCAAGAAATTTTCACCTGTCAACTTTCCCCTTCATTCATATACTAGAGGACCCTGAAAACATTTTTACCTGAAGAACAAGTTTGGGTGCAGGTAAATTGTCTTTGGAGTTAAGGAATGGTCGGAGATGTCTCAGGTTTCAATGTCAGTAGTAAGCTCTCTTTCCGTGTTGTAAGCACTACGAATGTCACATGCACTGTGATTTGTAACCTCTTGTTTGTGGAAGCAAAGCTTAGGACTCATGCCCCAGGATTATCCTGAACATTCCACTACTTTTTGCTAACTACTTTACCATTCACACTCTCATCTCATCACCACAGTATCAAAATACAAGTGTTGACAAACTTCACCAATATAAAAGCATTGATAGATTTCATCAAAATAAAGGCAAAAATAACTACTGATAGATTTAATCAATATAAAGCGTTGATAGATTTCATGAAAATAAAAGCATGCATAGATTTCATCAAAATAAAGGTATTGATAGTTTCCATCAATATGAAAGCATTGATAGATTTCATTAAAATAAAAGAATTGATAGACTCTACCAAAATCAAACAAATTTATAGACTCTGTGAAAAAAAAGCGTTGATAGATTTAATCGCAATAAAAGCATGGATACTTTTCAGAATTAACTTATATGCTCATAAACCCACAAGAAAATTCTTTCAGTGAATTTTTAACTGTAATTGTAATTTTAGAAACTATGTAAATGTCGGTCTTCAGAAAAAAATTGTAAAACCTCTGCGAGTGTAAGTACCCTGACTAAGTCCCCCTTCTTATTGACATTCCATTAACCTTGTTGTTAAGCGATGG
>NC_061107.1:113926803-113931803 GCF_015104395.2 Macrobrachium nipponense
ATATATATAGTATGGTTATGAATTATAATATATTGCTCACCAGAAGTTTGTAGTTCTTATTTCTTATTGTCCTTTTATTTCAGCAGCTTTGCTTCGTTTAATATATTTTCTTTTATGTAGTCATTCGTATGTTTTTATACATTCAGTTTCAGGCTAATAGACTTTTTTTGTTGTTGTTGCTTCCTGAATCATGTAACCTCATGTTCAGAAGGCAGAGTTGTACACCTAAGAGAGGAAGTTCATTTAAACCTTATATACTTTCCCCCCCTCCTCTCTCTGTGTAGCTGTAAGGTTTGTATTATGATAGATATGTCTATTTTGGTCATACGAAATGAGACACGTGGTAGCTACCATAAAAAAAACAAATGTCACATGTGTCTTGCCGGTCGCGGATGAGGTGAAAGAGAACACGGGTGTTAGTCATTTGTTGATCTTCGTAGAAATTGGGCAGGTGCGGTAGGGGAGATAAGAATCGAAATCAGAATAAGTTACGGGTAGTTATCAAGGATAGGGACATTAAATGTTGGCTGTGCGCACATCTGTATATATGTGTGTGTGTCTGTGTGTGTGTAGAAAGAAATACCTTTCCGTACAATACAGGATAGGCTTCGAACTTAACCACGTAAACAAGGACATCCTTTAGACGGGCTGCTGTTGAGAGGAAAAAGTAGCCTAGGCAACTAAGTTATTTAAGTTATTGTCATAATAAGTGAGTTAATCATCCTAATAAAATATCCAAGCAACAGGAAATAGACCGTGGCTAATGTATTTAGAAACGAAGGTGTTCTGTGTGTATGTGTGCGTGCGTGTGTGTGCTTGTATAAATGAGAGAGAGAATGTTTCTTGGAATGCGACTAGCTAGCCAAATGTTAGGCAGTACCTCGAACCTGGGACATAAACAAGAGAGGATTGGTGTAAACATAGAAGCGGAAATAGTGGTGCAGACCCATTTGCGGGACAGTTGAAAATTCATCACAGAATTTGGATGTCTTAAAGATTTATAGTTGGGGTGACTAAGATGCGGCCGATTTATTCTGGTGTACGGTTCGCATCCCACGTTACGCGGGTTTCCATGGCTAACGCAGCTTATTGTTATGATTTCATTTGGGATGTCATTATTCCATCTTGGTAGATCTGTAGTGGAGACGCAGTTATGACTCGTGAATTCAGTGAGAATATTTCATCCCTAGAAACTTTTATTATACCTTATAAATGGTTGACTTGAAAATGGTTCGAAAAAGAGCCTCTCTTGTGGTTGAGTGTTTTATTGAAGACTTTATACAACTTCCACTCAGGGAATAGAATCATAAGTTATAGCTGCCACTGCCCTTTGGGAAAATTTTTGAATGTTAGGGAAATTATTCTTGAGAAAAATTCTGACGTTTTAAATTTTATATATATATATATATATATATATATATATATATATATATATATTACTATATATATATCTATATATATATCTATATATATATATATATATTATATATATATATATATATATATATATATAGATATATATATAATATTGTAATGAGTAGCATATTTACCTTCGCCTCAAAGTGAGAGAATTCGCGTTTGAATCCCGAACGGAGACGAAGCAACATTGTAACGTCCCATTCAAGCTCATTTTTGTGTCTGTTAAGATCATCGGTGAACTTTACTTAATAATGAGTTATATTGCATTTGATCGCTTTCGGAATGCAAAGTGAATGGGCGAGGAATCTATCAAAATAGTAGCGGAGGATTAGAACGATGGCATTCTGCAGCTATCTCCTTGGTGTGAAAACACACACACACAGACACACACACACATATATATATATATTATATTATATATAAATATATATATATATAATATCTATATATATATAATTTTATATATATACACATACATATATATGTGTGTGTGCATATATAGTAATATTATATATATATAATTATTATTATATAATAGTTATCTATATATATATATAGGTAGGAGTAGAGGAGAGAGAAGAGAGAGGAGGAGAGAGAGAGACGAGAGAGAGAGAGAGAGAGAGAGACGCGCACGCCCCTTTTATCGTTTTGAGAAGATGGCGCCAGGAGCGTTCTCGGAAAGTGTTAAAGGACGATTTCTTTAGCCTCACGCCCTTTTCTTGACCCCAGCAGATGCTAGTACCCATTTACAGCTGTCTGGAGTTGTGGACGGTATTCTGGAGTCATGGACCTAGCATACGTAGGCCAGGTGCTGTCCCAAGCAGACTTGGCGTCAGTGGTGACCATTTTTTCACTGTAATAAATGATTGTCTTTCGAGAAACATTCTTTGGAATAAATAGCAGTCGATGGGGCAGCGCTGAACGACGACCAGGGTAGGCACTGGGAAGATGATATAGGTAAAGTAGGAAAAGATATATCCTAGATAGTCAATAACACTACATTCTGATAAAACTGACTTTAATTTCATGATGACCAGTTACCTCTATGCATCGTGAGGATTTCAGTGTCATATCTGTACATTTACGTTCATGCAATTTAAAATCGTATTGATAATTGAAATGAGCGAGTTGTTGCGTGTGACTCTGTTCACCCCAACCTCTTGCTCAGAGAGAGAGAGAGAGAGAGAGAAACTCACGCCGCCTTCATAAGCCTAACTAACCTGCGGTGTCACTGGGGACGCTTCCCCATTTAGGCAACGAACGTAACACTGCCCTGGCAATGGCCCATGTCACTGGGGACGCTTCCCCATTTAGGCAATAAGCCCCTTAAACTCTGAATTATTCACATCGGTGCCATTCGTTAGCTTTTCGTATTGCCGTATAAGCCTATCCGCCATAATAGCACTTCCACTCAAACCGTAATTAGCACTGATCGTGGCAGTGCGTTATTATATTTTGCTCAAAGCAAATCAGCATGACCTTATTGACATGGTGTTATTAGCTTCAGGTCAACGAAACAAAATGCTGTTGGGGTCTTTTGGTTAATCCAGGAAGTCGATTATTGTATCAGAGGAAACAGGTGCCCCCCCCCCCACCCCATACCCGAGGGACGTGGGAGGGAGGGAGTTGTGGGTGGAGCTTTTATCCAATATGAACATACCTCACAAATTACCTGCACATGTGAAAGGTACTGAATACAGCATTAGGACCAAACCGTCGCGTGTGGTGGCCGATCGGTAAAGTTGTCTTAATAGAGCCTCGTGTAGTTTTACCATTTTTTTTGGTGGTGGTGTCTCAGCTTCGCTATGGTCCCTGGGTCGCGGGAACACCCATCTCCCCTCGCACCAAGGTCAATAAGTACGTGAAATAACAACGAACGTGGATTGATAGTCACTTTTATTTTCATGTTTATGCACAAACCTCGCCGTTAGTCACGCGCAGCAAAGAGTCGATTTCGCCTGAATGTATTTGGCTTTTGTTTTTTGAGGGGGGTTGTTGTGGGAGTGTGGGTGGCTGATAGCTTGCACGTACTTATTAATTCTTGTTACTGGATGCAGGCTAAGACTGTGTGTCTGCCATTGAACAAATGTGTTTATTCCGAACTTTTTTTTTTTCTATTGAAGCCTTTAATAAAGCAAAATGATTGCATTACTGAACCTTTCAAGAAATAAATATTATTACCAGTGTTCTCTTACTTCGTCAAAGATAGAGATGGCCTACGAGTATTTCATACGTATGAATCCATAAAGGTGTGAGAAGCCATGTTCCTTGTCAGTTACCTTATATTGTTTAATAAGTTCTCTAATTTGTTGGTATTTATTCTACTATCGGTGTACGAAGTAGTACGTATTGATGTCCTGGTGTCATTTAATTCTATGAGACCATAGTGGTCGTTTTTAAGTCATGTCAATGTTCGTGGACTGTTTCTCTGTATCACAAAACCTTCAAAGCTGCTTTGGGAGTTCTCAGATCTAAGACCTCGGCCCATCTGGTGCTTCATACTTGTGTTGTAAGGGTAATTAAATGGTCTGCCATCTTTCTTTCTTTTCATCTCGGTTTTTATTTCGTCTTAGATAAGGGTAAATCAAGCTTTTTATGATCATTAGGTCTATCAAGATTATAATGGAAATCACAATTCCGCTATACTCACACCATTTTAATAAATGATTCTGCTAATTAGAATGTAGTAAAATCAGTTGCTATCGGTTATTTCTCTCTCTCTCTCTCTCTCTCTCTCTTCTCTCTCTCTCTCTGTGTGTGTGTGTGTGTGTGTGGTGTGTGTGTGTTTGTGCTTAGGACGTCACCTAACATCAAACATCCATCTTCTAAATGAAGATTTCTTAATTCTATACCTAAAGTGTATAATAAACCCCCTTCCCCTCCCCGGACCCCTTCATAATGTCCATCACGCGTCACATCCGTAACCGACCCAAAACTAATTGATGGGTGGAACTTGATAATTGGCAGCTTATAAGTTTGACGTTAAGGATATAAAAGTAGCCGAAGGGCCGCATTATTTAGTATTTCTCTTTGTGCGTGTTTTTGCTGTCTGCCGTCACACTGAATGTGACAAATGTTGAATAGCGTCTGTGAGTGTGATGACTGAACGCTGACAGCTGGCGGTATTGGCGTTATTGTGCGTCGGTTTTGGATGCGCATTTGATAACGCTTGCTTTTGATTGCGATCGTGTATGTGGCGGCACAATCGCATCTTGATCTATGAATTTAATGGGAATCTACGTTCATTTTGATGGTGAAATCGGTAACTATCGTCGTATCCTGGTTCTCTTTGTATATTTGATTGTATGGTTGATTTGCAAGGGAATATGCTTAAATTTTTGTTCATATCGAATTATGGTTATCATTAATCAGAATACATAAACATTCTTATGAAAGAAGTCAGAATATGCAAAATGTGCTAAAATTTGGATCACATTATAGGTTGCCTTTTGAAAAAGATAAAACAGGAAGATAGT
The DNA here is from genome assembly GCF_015104395.2 of Macrobrachium nipponense. NCBI lineage: Eukaryota > Metazoa > Arthropoda > Malacostraca > Decapoda > Palaemonidae > Macrobrachium > Macrobrachium nipponense. The sequence continues at coordinate 113,931,699 of NC_061107.1, forward strand.
TCGAAAAGAAGAAACTAAACAGATAAATAAACGTCAGTCAGCAGTAAACAAACTTGTAAAGAAATACATACATGCACAACATTACAAATAAAAAAAATTACGGTA
>NC_061107.1:113936803-113944303 GCF_015104395.2 Macrobrachium nipponense
TATTGGAACTGAAGAATCTTAACATGTAGGAATTGAGTGAGCATGAAGCAGGTTGAATGTGAATGGCAGGTTGAGTAAAGTTCGTCGTGGACACACTGCTGATGAACTTTCTATGAACGTAAATGAAATCGTTGATGTCGAAGAAGTTTTTGCATGTGTCCAATATTGATTTGGCTGTTATTCTCTAATGCTACCACCTACGGGGGGAAACATTTGATAATCATCTTACTTTATACTTTCCAACTTGTGATTCTAATATCCAAAACTTCTTTTTCATTCCCGATATTTCAGTTATAATCGCATCAAATGTGAAGATTGCAAGGTTACAGTGACACGGTGAGGCAAAGAGGAAACTGTAATTTGCACCGAAGTGGGAAGGACAAAAAATGTGTGCGGCTGGGGTAGCAGAAATGTATATAATTTAGGAAAGAGTAGCTTTTGTGGTTTAGAAAGAGAGCGGATTGGGGAAATAGTTCAAATGTATTATTCACTTGACAAATTACATCAGATGTGATTGTTAATTGTGGAGGAATTGGTGAGACTGAGACTGTGGCTGTAAATGTAATTAGGACGAGAGAATTCAGTAAAGAAAATAAAAAAAACGAAGGAAGTAATTGAAGCCCATAGCAGAACAATGGTGGTAAAAATGGGATAAGATTTAAGACTTGGAGGTGGAAAGAGTAGATGATAAAACTGTAAACTTCCATGATTGCTTGAATCATATGGTTAGCAGGGAGTGTTTGTTTGTTTGTATGGTGTTTTTACGTTGCATGGAACCAGTGGTTATTCAGCAACCGAACCAACGGCTTGACGTGACTTCCGAACCACGTCGAGAGTGAACTTCTATCACCAGAAATGCACATCTCTTACTCCTCAATGGAATGGCCGGGAATCGAACCCGCGACCACCGAGGTGAGAAGCAAACACCAAACCAACCACGCCACTGGGGCGGAGTGGTTTTGATATAAGCAGGTGGAAGAGAATGAAAACTGTAAAGTGGCGGAGGGATGAGAGAGAGAGAGAGTTGCATAACAGAAGAGAAAATCTGGTACACTTATGTAATTTATGATCATAGGATGAGAAAATAGGCTTGTCTGAGAGTAGATGAGGCAAAGAAAGCCGAGCCAGTTAGATTAAGGAAAATTTTTAGATTTGTGATGAACTGTTTGCCCAGTAAATATGTGCTACATATAGCATAGTAAGAATATATATATATATATATATATATATATATAGTATAAATAGATAAGCGCACACAATTATACTATATATCTAATATATTATATATATATATATATTTATATATATATTATATATTATATATATATAGTATATTATAGTATAATTGTGTGCGCGTATCTATTTATTCATATATATATATATATATATATATATATATATATATATATATATATATAGTATAATTGTGTGTGGCGTATGTATCTATTTATTTATCTGTGTGTGTATATAATATATATATATATATATTACTAAAATATAAATATATATAATATATATATATAAAATTAATATATATAAAAAATTAGGTGCTTTGACTTTCGCTTCTGCAAAATAAATTTGACGATTCAAACGCCGTAAAGAAGTAAAAGTCGCATGTTCAGTGCCAAGATTTATTTAAGCGTAAGCAGCTGCGACCTCCAGTCGGACCTTGTTACCAAGGTTAGTTTGTTGGGGGGTCCTTGGTACGGGGAAACCTCGGGTATTGATTATGCTGCTCCTCCGTTCGTGAGTTGGTGTGCACGGTTCGCAGAACTTCTGTATAAGAATAATTCTGTATTTCAGTAGGAATAATAGTCCCTAAAGAAAACCTTCTTATGGAAATGGTGATAACAGTTATGCAGATTGGTAGTTTTAACTTGGAATGAATGCGTCTTCTGAGGAGGATCTTTTCGCAGATGTTTTCATATGGAAAAGTTCTGTACGTCACGTTAAAAGTTGTACATTCATACATAGATTGTAGGTACATATTGATAGGAGTAATCTGCAACATTGTTACAATTTGTTCCGACTCAAAGTCAGTCATATTTCTAGCGGGTTTTCCTTTAACGTCTTTTACTCTTGGGAGTCTGTGGCAGACTGACGAAGAACAAGTTGCAGTGTTTCGTCGGATGCGCTGCCAGACGTACGAGGTTTTTGCTGTTGTCGTACAGTAGGAATCGACTTTGTTTGTTTACATTTAAATGAGACGTGAGATTAGTCCTTGAAAATGTTTGCAGTTCTGTATTTTAGAAGCACTAGATTAGCCAAGCAGCAGCTCAGAAACATCGACTAAAATTACTTTCTAAAAAGATTCAGCTTTGTCTTTGTGATGTTTTCTAGCAACTTATACGTGATATTTTGGAAGAGATTACTGCAAATATTAACGAATCGGTGCGGTTAGGATTCTAATTAGTATTTTCAAAATCAATATTTCACATTGTTGACAGATTTCAATATACTGTCAGCTTTTGAATATGAAAGCATCAAGTGAAAATTATTGCCGAATGCTTCGTTTTCGGACACAGTTGGTGGTTAGAGTTGTGGGAAACCATCAAGAGCGATCATGGTTCCTTGTCATTTATTTGTTTGCCATTTTACGATGAACAATTACGATTATATTCAACTTAATCTTCATCATCGTCATAAGTATAATCCCATAATGAGTGGGATGTATTTTTTCATAAACTGTAGAGCCCCTTTCTTACAGATACTATCTATTACTAGTGTACTGTATGTTTATCTACATTTGTATCCGTACGCGTATGGAGCTTTACTGAACGATAGATTGATAAAAATTGAGGTATCTACCTACAATCAAAGCTGAGGCACTGAGGTCATGTCTATAACGATTGGAGTAGTATGATATGCTATGATTTACAGTAAAATCTTTAATCGTTGAAGTATCAGGAATATGAACTTTGATAGGTTACGTAACCCAAATTTAGAAAAATAATTCGGGAATATAAACTTCGATAGGTAACCCAAGGTTAGAAAGATAATTTGAAGGATTAAACACACATACATACATAAATATTATATATATATATATATAATATATATATATAATATATATATAATATACATATATATATACTATATATATATATATAATATATATACACGTATATATAACCTCACAATCACAGTCAGCTTCAAATAGAAACAAATGGTGATGCACTTTGAAAAATTAAATTAGAGCCATTACAAGAATTAGTAAATAGAACACATTTAATGTAGTAACATTTCGCTACTTAAAAAAAAAAAACAATAAATTTCTTCACAGTGACGTGAAGGAGCTCTGGACAACTACGTCCAACCTCAGTGAGCTTCTGCAGTATACTAACGCACGGATTCGACTTCAACTCCTGCGCGCGCCTCTGCCACATCTCAGTTTTCCTTTTAAGAATAAATGCTATCGTTTGCCTGGAAGATCTTTTATTATTCACATATTGATTTGACGTTTCCTTTGTTTTCTACAGTTTTGATACATTGATTTGCCAATGGATTAAATATGAAATTTTCCGATGTGGCACCGCTGGACATCGCTCAGAGTTGGGGCGAAGAATTGCTTTGCGTTAGGCGTTGTGAGGTTTCTAGGGATGGGGTTTAGTTCTTTGTTTGGAAACTTGTTTCGCCTCTGGAATTTCTTCAGAGTTTTATTTTAGCCCCGTTTTCACATAGCAATATTATGGATTCCTTCTTAATTGAAAGGTGCATTAGCAACATGGCTTCAGTGAATAGAACGTTACGAAATACGGTATGGCAACTAAAATATAGGCATACTTAATGAATGTAACAAATTTAAATTACGATTTTTCTTTGAAATGTAAATGGTATTTTCTATTTCAAAGGAAACCAGAAGTGACTTTCGTACCTTTATGTACATATCAGTACAAAACAAATTCAATAAAACACACAAACATACATACATACATACATTATATATATATATATATATATATATATATATATATATATATATATATATACACTTGAAATATATATATGCGTTCAGTGTGGTCTTGTGAAAGGCTTTAAAGCAGACCCACGTAGGCGTTGTTTACATTCATTCCTCATTCGCTGGGCCTGCAAACCTTGTACAGAAATAGTGTATTTGAGAAGAGAAGTGCATAAAATCTTGCTCTCATGACATCAACTCGCTGTCAACGCATTTAGACTTCAGAAGATCAAAGAGAATAAGCCGATATGAAAGGTAGTAGTTAGGGCCGGAGATGTGGCACGTCAGCACAGTGATTCCCAGAACCCGTTCGTCCTTCTGGGCGATGTTGCAATGACGCTGCTTATTTATTTTCTGGATTCTAGATATCTTTTCGGGCCGTATCTAATATTTTAGTATAAGAAGTTTTACAGTGTTTTATTTTGTACTTTACTGATGAGTCGAAAGTCTGTCATGATTCTCATTATTTGTTTTGAAAACATGTACTGGCAACTTTTGTGAAACTGGACTTTGATCGATGGTAGTGCGGCGGTGCCACATGTTTCATAAAAACATGCAGTTAATGTGCCATGTGCTTTTTCGAGGGCCTCAGGATGGCAACATTTAGTTGCAACCGATGCAGAATTTCTAGCAAGAAAAATCAGTTCCCGTTTTTTCTGACTTGAAAGATGAGGAAAGTATACCTCATTTGTTGGCAGGGTTTCAAATAATTATTTGAATCGTCTGTTTTATGTCCATTAACTGTGTGCAGTGAAGTACTGTGCAGTTGCAATTTATTGAGCTCTCTCTCTCTGCTTTGTTTACATGCTGATAGTTAAATATACTTCCACTCATATACAGTTTTCGTTTTCTGCATCTGCGGCCTCACAGTCGCCTTATCCAACCTACTGTTGGGCATCACGTACACAAATTTATTATTATTATTATTATTATATATTATATATATAATATATATATATATATATATATATATATATGTGTGTGTGTGTGTGTGTGTGTGTGTGTGTGTGTGTGTGTAATGTAAAAGATTTTGGAGAGTCTGAAGCATGTATTAAAACTTGAAAGTCAAGTTTAATTTGCGAATGGGAATTAAAAAAAATAAAGGCTGTCGAGAGGACTTAATGTGTGAAAATAACTAAGAGGGAGAGAACTGTAGATATGGCGAAGTGGAAAGAAAGGTTAGCTCAGGTCAGAGGATGAAAGTTTTGGGATGGTTCCTAATGGGAAGACTGGAGGAGGATAGGATATGCTGAGGAAAGTGTATGATTCAAAATTGTTGGGTTAAGGAGTGGAGAGAGGGACTGAAGGTGCTCATTGATGGAGTTATAAGACAGGAAGGGCTATAGTTTTCCAGAAGTGCATGCAATAAGGAATTGAATGGTGCCATTTGTGTAAGGGGTTTCAGCATGCCGTTTGTTAGCCCTCTTTGTAGGTACATGAATTGGCAAATTTTATGAAGTTTTCTACTCAGGTTTTTCATCCACGGATTCTCATAGATTGGTTTGTTTGTTTGTATGGTGCTTTTACGTTGCATGGAACCAGTGGTTATTCAGCAACGGGACCAACGGCTTTACGTGACTTCCGAACCACGTCGAGAGCAAACTTCTATCACCAGAAATACACATCTCTCACTCCTCAATGGATTGGCCGAGAATCGAACCCGCGACCACCGAGGTGAGAAGCAAACACCAAACCAACCACGCCACTTAGGCGCTTCGTCTCATAGATTGGGAGTGGGCCAAGGTATGTTTGTAGACATTGTTTAAAGGAATCTCTGTGCTTTCCTGAACTGGACCAATTGGTAAATAAGCTGGTTGCATCCAGTGATGTTGTCTTCTTAGGGTTCTGTGGTTTTCAGTATGTAACCGATTTCAACCCACGACTTTGACGAGTAGTCTCAGGGGGTGAGGTTTGTAGGGGCCTAAGATTTTGTTTAGGACATTAGTCATTTCTGGTAGGGTCACTGGTGTAAGTGTTACCTGACTGGGCTATCAGGGTTATGAGTTTAGATCAGGGGTTCTCAGACTTTTTCGTGAGCGACCGTATTTTGACCATTTCAATCCTTCGTGACCACAGAGCACAGAAGAGAAAGAAAATGTCAAGTGGTATATACATTTTATTTTGGAAATAAAATAAATAATGTGTACAGCCTTTCATTATCAAAACTAAACTAGTGGGATCCATGGCACCATTATTTGGGGCCCATAAGGAGGGTCATAGAAGGTGGTAGATATGATGGGGGGGGGGGGGTGTTGGTGGATGAACATACAATACATAAGTAATTTGTGGGTAACGGAAGAATTCAGTTAAGAAACTGAAATACATCGAAAACTTTATAATTTTCCAGTGTCCCTGCGACCGATCAAAATTGATCTCGTGACCCTTAATTTGAAAACCACTGGTTTAGACAGTCCCATAGCCATATCCTGTTCCATATTCACAAACCACCTTAGAAAACTGATCTTCCTGCTGCAGCCTCTTTGACAGTTTATTGCTGTTCTCATACAGACTGTGTGCGTCCTTTTCAATGAGTTTTTGAGGTGCAGTTGCATGACAAAAGAAAACGTACAAAGATACAGGCGGGATAAGTAAAGCAGTCAAGAAGAAAGCAAAAGAGGAAAAGTAGGTAAATAATGAAAAGGGGGTTTAGAATCTGAGCAAGTAGTTAAGGCAGATGTTGTGTAGGGAAAGACAATGGGCAGTTTTGAGTCAGTTTGGATAACATTTTGAAGATTTGTGCACTGTATTTTCTCAATGGGGTAACTACTGCACGCGAAGTTTGAAAGACCACTTGATCTTGTCAATCCCAGCCGTCTTGTATATCTCAGATATATAAAATCAAAATTTTGTTAATGAAAATTACATTTTTTTGAAATGGATAACAGGAAGACAAATGTCATGAAGAGGAACATCAAATGAATAAAGGCTAGTTTTGGATCCCTTCGCAGTGTCTCTGCTTTGTTGATAGGCTTCGTTAACAGTCCCCATAGATGGCATAAGATCTTCCAGATATTGAAATTCTAACATGGTGTCTCCAAGATGAAGTTAAATGATTAATTTTCTTGTAACATTTTTCTTATTATCTTGAAAATGTTTTTCAGGAAGTCTGTATGTATTATTTGCTTTCTGTAGACTAATATGTTTTGGTACATCATTTAGGAGGAATTAAGATTCCATATATTGACTCTGGTCTGTATCGTACTTTGTTGTATATTATTCAAAATTTTCATTGATTGTATGGTGTTTTTACTTGCATGGAACCAGTGGTTATTCAGCAACGGGACCAACGGATTTACGTGACTTCCGAACCACGTCGAGAGTGAACTTCTATCTCTCACTCCTCAGTGGAATGGCCGAGAATCGAACCCGCGACCACCGAGGTGGGACGCTAATACCATACCAACCACGTCACTGAGGCGCTTAAAAATTTCATGTTTTCCTGGTGATGGAGAAAAGTAAATTTCTGCGGTAAAGAAATTTTTTATGGGTTCGGCGTTGTTACACTGTGTGTAGTGTGTATTTCGTTAGTGGATGGTGGCCAA
>NC_061107.1:113949303-113954303 GCF_015104395.2 Macrobrachium nipponense
ATATAAGCATAGATAGTGCAGACATAGAGGGTTGTGATGCTGGCAAAGAGGAGAGGCATATTAGATGGTATAAGTTTTGCACAAACTATGAGCAGTAGTGTTTGACTAAGGTATAGTTGTAATATAAGAGTGGAATTAGTACACCGTGCTAGTCAAAAAAAAAAAAAAAAAAAAACAAAAAAAAAAAAAAAACTTTCCAGAATTACTACATTTATTTGGGTAAGCTAGTAAAGATAGATTCAAAAATTATATTTGAAAGCTGAGAACAATAAACAAATATGAAAAAGATGCGAAACAGGAAAAAGGTGAATTTTTGCCTTCAAATGAACGAACTCAAACCCAAAACTTCAGAAAGCTATGCATAGATGCTATGGCAGACCTGAGAGTTTGAAAAGATGCCTGTACTATTACCACCCAGCAGAAAGCACATAGATCCCACATCTAAGGTGCTCATACGTAGAGGCAGCAGTGTGAAATTTACCCCAAGGAAAGGATGCAGCGTGGCTTCTGCCCCATCTCACTGCAGTGGTCCTTTACCTTAGTCGAAACCGGTCTTTCCCTTCCTACACCAAGTAGTCCTCTATCTTTATAGCATTCATTTTCTACTATTCAAAATCAAACTAATTGCAAATTGAAGTGACCCTTCGTCTCGGTGCCGTAAAAACTTTTAGATTATTTTTGCAGTATGAAGATCATTGCTGTCAATGAAGAAACGACAGTATTTATTATGTTTGTTAGCTCCCATTCAAATTCACTAATTTCAGTGATAATTGGATACCCACGCTCCGTTTCCTATAAGGCTGAGTTGCAGGATTCTTTTGAACGACTATCATTTGTTACTATTGTTACTAGCGTACCCATATCATAAAAAAATGACGTGATGTCCTGACCTTAGTGCCGTTACGTACCTTTCCGAAGCTCGGATGAAGGTACCAGTATTCTCCATCCTTATAAAGGGGGATTGTCGAGAGAAGGTGGTCCCGGGCTCGACGGCAAAATTTTGGACCGGGGCAATACCCATCTTTATTGGCCCTGGTCCTGGTCTCTTGAGACATTTCGTACCATCCACAAGCTTGGACCAGGGCACCTTTATTCAGCATACTTGTAAAGGTGCTTATGGTTTTGTTAGTATTACGTGCAAAGTTATTCTCCGAAAAACGCATGAATACGCATTGCGTTTTTTATATGTATATCGCTGTGGATGATTGTTATTATAAAAAATCTCTCTCTCTCTCTCTCTCTCTCTCTCTCTCTCTCTCTATCTCTCTCTCTCTCTCTCTCTATCTCAGTTATATATATATATATATATATATATATATATATATATATATATATAATACGTATATAATATATATATATATATATATCTATATATATATATATATATATATATGTATATATATATATATATATATATATATATATATATATATATATATATGTGTGTGTGTCTGTGTGTGTGTGTGTGTGTGTGTGTGTTTTTATGTTTGTATATTTCTACATACGTTTTTTCTATTGTTTTGAAGTCGGATAGGGAGATAGGCAACTGGCCAGTGAACCTAGAACAAAGCCTTGTCCTGATTCATTATGTATACGGAGACATGCAAAGGAGATACGGACTAGGATGCAGAAGACGTAATTTTTTTTTTATTGTAGTTCTCTCTCTCTCTCTCTCTCTCTCTCTCTCGTCTCTCTCTCTCTCTCTCATCTCCTCCTCCATCTCTCTCTCTCTCCTCTCTCTCCTGGCCCCCGTCCATCTACGTAGAAGTAGAATCCAAGAGGTTTGTTACTGAATGTTCTTGGGCAGTCAGAAAGAGCAGGTGTAAATCTTGATAAATGCATAGACCCTTCATTGAAAATTATGTGTTGTATACGTCTCTCATTTGCAGTTTATGGTGTGTTACTCAATATTTTGAGGCAGTAGTCATAAGCGTTTTGTAACTTTGTTCGTTGTATACCGGGAGGTTTTGAGTAACACTTCTTCCTACAAAGGCCCCCTTTTCCTAAGAGTCAATTCCAGGATATAGTCACCGCCTGCCGGTCATAATGCCCTTAACCTTTTGAAAAACTTTCATAAAATCTGCAAGTACCTTTTTATATGAAATATTTTTAATTTAAACCAACGAACAACCCAAAATCGGAAAGTTAACTTGATTTGATGGAGGTATTTGCACAAAAATGCAATAAATATTGCAAAACAAGAGTGTTCAGACACCCAAAACCTCAACTTTTCTACCTAGAAAGTTTTTTTTTTTTAATTTATTCATTAATTTTTTTTTGTAGATGGGATTACATATAATGCTATCAGGTTCCTCACAACAGTGAGTGGAAATCCAGTTCTGAAACTTTACAACATGATATGGTCAGGACAGCCCATACCCAAAGCATGGAAGAAGTCGCTCATAATACCAGTGCCAAAACCAGGAAAGCCAGGTGAATTTCGACCTATTTCATTGACATCATGTCTGTGCAAGGTATTTGAAAGAATGTTACTAAATAGGCTCAATTTCTTTATTAGGAAAAAGCTCTCAAAGAATTTATATGGCTACATACCTGGGAGGAGCACACACCACTGTATTCATAGAGTAAGTGCAGCCTTAGGGTTAAAATACACAGTGTTCATAGATCTAAAGGGAGCCTTTGATAGGGCTAGCCATATAATTATTTTAACAGAGTTGGCGGAAATGATAGAAGGAAGACTCCTACAGCTCATAATGGATTACCTAACAGATAGAATCAGTTGTGTCTACTTTGAAGGTGTACTATCAAGATGGGAAAAAATGGAGTTGGGTACCCCTCAAGGAGGTGTTCTGTCACCCACTCTTTTTAATATTCTAATGAATGTACTAGGAAAAATTAATATACCAGGAATCATAATAACCATATATGCAGATGACATAGTAGTACAAGCTAGCACAAATAAAGAGAATAAAACAGGCAATTAAGGCATGCACATCATTATGTAACAGCATAGGATTATCATATCACCTGAAAAGGACTAAGATGATAGCAAGGGGTACACACAACCCTTGATACTGCACATACAAGGGCAGAGAATAGAGAAGGTAGCGCAGTACAAGTACATGGGTGTCATACTTAATAACAGGTGTCATAAATTGTATGAAGTTAAGAGAATAGTACAGGCTTCAGCAGCAAGGTTACGCCTTCTTTGGAAAGTAGCATGTGGCTCTGTGGGTGCAAGTGTACCTATGGTGAAGCGACTTTATACATCTATGATAAGATCAATAATTGACTACAGTAGTAGCATGTTGCTGCCGCTGAGGAAGAGCTATATTGGTATCCTAGAAATCATCCAGAACAAGGCAGCAAGAAGTATAATAGGGGCACCTAAAAGTGTCAGGCAAGAAATATTGAGGAATGAGGCAGGTCTGCATCCAATACATCACAGAATAGCAAGAACAGCAATCATCCAGTTGTATAGGTCCATCATGACGGATGATGATGGATTAACAAGAGATACTCTAATTCACAGCTATCCTAGAAGATTGAAGAATGGTTGGGTTACTGCAGCAAGACAATTAATAGAGGATTCTAGCATGAAAGAATACTTAGATGTAACCAAGATAGATGTAAAAGACATCCCCCCATGGAGCGTACCAGAGACTGAGATATTGCTATCAGCTTTAAAAGGGAAAAAGGAAGAGATGAATCCTGCACTGCTGAAGGATGACTATTTCCAGAGGCTGGACAGTATTCAAGGGGAACGGGTACATTATTACACAGATGGGTCACTCCTGGAAGATGGTAGAGCAGGAAGCGGGGTAACTGTATATCAGAATGGAGAGGAGGTATACTCTCTGTCATTATGATCATCAGATGGATGCTCCATATTACAGTCAGAACTTCTAGGTATTACAGGTGCCCTGAGTATCATAAATAGAAATAAGGACAATGCCATAATAGCAACAGATAGCCTGAGTGCCTTGCAATCACTAACACCAAGAAAAGCTGGATCAAATATCATAGTGAGAAGAGCTATAGACCTGCTATCACAGATCAGACGAGCCAACAGAATGGTTACATTCATATGGGTGCCTTCACACATTGGTATCAAAGGCAATGAGAGAGCCGACGAGCTTGCTAAAGAAGGCGCAAGGAAGGAGAGAGTGGATTACAAACTGACACCATCCCTGAGTATGTTGAAGGACTCAGTTGGTATGGAAATAATGCAAAGATACAATGAGAAAATAGAGATACTCAAAGAAACACACTCATCAATAAGAAAATACCTTGAAATTACTGGAGGTAAACCACCTGACTACAAACTTTGTGGACTGGAGAGCAGAAGAGAGCAAACAACATATAGCAGACTAAGGATGCAGAGCCGATACCTTTGGGAGGTACTGCCAGCTGTCAGTCCATCAGAAACATGCTGCAGACTATGTGGCGAGTTAAGGAAGCACACTCTAAGTCATTATCTCGTGGAGTGTGAAGAGATTACTCATTACAGGCCACAGGGACTCAGTGAAGTTGACCTACTCAAGCATTTTCTGCAACCTGGTGTGCTGAAAAGGGTTATCAATACTCATCCAAAATTTGCTTGCTCCAGATAGTCAATAGACTTGTATATATTGTATCTTGTTGTACAAAATCAAATTGTAGTATGTTTTATTCACTTAGTAGCATAAGAAATAACTGTTGTATTTCTACTTTGTTTTTATAATATTTTCTTGAAATCTTATGCTTTGACTTCATCTAAATGCAATTCTCTCATCAAAATAATTATCTGTATATTGTGCAGAACTAAATTGTAGTATACATTTATTCTTTAGTTACGTGTAGTACCAATGAAAATTTTGTTATGGACCTTTTTTTTCATAACTTTTATTTAAAATTTATATGTTGACTCATCCAAATGTAACTCATTCAGTTAAATATCTATATTAGCATATTGAACATAAAACTACATTGTAGAACATACTATTTTGGAACCTCGTGTTAACATCATTATAACTGTTGTATATGTAATTTTTTCATAT
>NC_061107.1:113959303-113961803 GCF_015104395.2 Macrobrachium nipponense
GTTCATGTAAAGGATTAAAGCTTGCGAAATGAAAGGTAGATATTATTTTGAATACAGATTTGTAAAGCCAGTCAGACTTTCTCCTTTTCCATTGTGAATAAATCGATAAGCATTTAGCTTGACGTTCGAGTAGCAAAAAAAAAATTGTTAAAGAACAACATTTTTTATTCTATAATAATCGGCGAGCGATACATTCATTAGCATAAGTGGATATTAGAAGTCAAAGAAAACGAGACACAGGTTGATACAAGGGGAGCTAATGTAGATCGTAAATCCGGCGTGTTGATTTTCATACTGTCTTATTCAAGGACGAGAATTCTGTTTTTGAGAACTTTCATCTAAAGATGGATAAATTGTTGAAGAAGTAACGAAAATAATTGTGAAAACTGGGAATAATAGGTATATTAATTTTATGACGCAGAAATCATGCTAACTCTCAAGCATAAAGCAAATAACCGTCCTTTCTAAGGATTCTAGTATTTAAAGGTAACAAATCCTTTAGTTTCTAAGCAATGGTTTTGAAAAAATACTCTTAGTTACTATAGTAGTTACCTCATTTCAAAAACAGTTTCATTTCTAAAGAATCAGCTACAGCCTTCCCTTTTTTAACGGTGTCCCTATAATCATCCCTTAAATTGTATATTGATGAAAAGGAACAGCCACTTAACCTATTTGAGTGTTTAGAAAGTAGGTCTTTATCGAATCAAATACCAGGCAAAAATGCCCACAGATTAACCAAATGCACCTTCGCCTCTCTACCGTTTTGAAGTTGGCTAAATGTATGCATCGTTCTTCAACCCCCTCTCTCTCTCTTCTGTGTACAATCCTTTCTCAGTCGCTCACCAAAGAATTTCCAATTTGTCAAGAAATCTTAAGGGATGAAGTTGGAAGCCCCACGATTTTTTTTTTTTAACCTCCAGATACTGGGTACACTAGTTGGCAGTAGGCCATGATCGAGACACGAACTTAGCGTAAGTGAACCAAGATATGTCCATTTTATGCATGTGTATATGCAATTTAAAGTAAACAAAATTAGTCAAATTATAGTGTTGAATAAAGACTGCTGAAGAGATCTCATCAGTATTATTTTAAGCTAGAGTATTTTTTTATTTGAGAGAGAGAGAGAGAGAGAGAGAGAGAGAGAGAGAGAGAGAGAGAGAGAGAGAGAGAGTTTATGTACACATTCTGTGTAATTTTATAGACAGGATTTTTCCTTTAGTATGTCTGAATTGAAATGTTTATTTATAACTTTCCATCTTCCAGAACTATTATTTGCTCAGTGACATTTCCATAAAATATTTTCAACATTTTCATGGGGTTAACTGAAAGTCGTAATGTTGACCCAAAATACTCCTGTTGTTATTATTTGTGGTGTTGATAATTTTATTTGTTGTCTGTGCTAGTGTTGATGTTTATGTTTTCATTTGTTTGACTAAGATTTTGTAATGATTTTTTATGCTTTGGTTCGGTTTATTTGCCTTTTGACGTAGTTACCAGAATCACTTCGTTTTATTATATTTTGTTGTTGAACCAAGTTGTGGTCTTGATCCCGTTTAGTATCGCGTTGTTTAAGGTTATTTTTCACTGGTATGTTAAAAAGATCATACCTTACTCTTCATAAGAAAAAACTTAAAAGGCAAATATTATTTGGATAACTTTTTGCAGTCCCTATCACCCATTTGAATTCTTCTTATTATCTTATTATAACCAGTGTTGAACGTGGGAGGCGTAAATTTCTCCATTCACCGATGCATGGCCGAAAGTGCCCAAGTGTTTCGATTGACAGCCTAAATGTTATAAAAATCACAATAAAAAAATTCAAAGTGTATTTTGTCCTCATGGGCCGAACGTTATTGTAACAGGAAACGGGAAATGAGTTCGCAGCTTGAAAATGAGGTCTTAGTTGTCATTTTCATCTGCGGAATATATTTATCAGATGGAGTGTTAATTTATTCCATGAATCAGCTGCAGTTTACGAATGTTTTTCCTCGCGCTCTCTCGAAAGTTGTTTCGACACGAAATGTCTTTGTCACAGGTGTGTTTGTTCCTGTAAATACTTCGCATTCCACGTTTGTTATTCTTCGTTGTCTAAGGGACCTTGCCTTTCGTCACGCAACATTGTTTGCTAATAATGGGTATGCCGAGAATTACATTTTTGGCAGACTGTGCGTTTGTCTGGGTCAGAATATCTGTGATGTGTTGGGTGTAGGTATAGATATTCAAGTCGATTAACGTACTTACACATTCGTTATGTGTGTATGTGTATATATATATATATATATATATATATATATATATATATATAGTATATATATATATCTATATCTCTCTACTCTCTCTCTCTCTCTCTCTCTCTCTCTCTCTCTCTCTCTCTCTTCTCTCTCTATATATATATATATATATATATATATATATATTATATATATATATATATTATATATCCATTGCCTTGGTAATTGATACCTTACCTTACTATGGAGCAATAATAAAAGGTACTTGC
>NC_061107.1:113966803-114031803 GCF_015104395.2 Macrobrachium nipponense
AAAGTAAACAAACGTTTTGCTGACTTTCTTTTCCTTTATTCATATTTACCCTGGAAATCAACGTCCCAGATCTCTTTCATGCGAAGACCGAATGCCTGTCAGTCGTCATTCACTCGATGACGACGGTATATTCATCAAAAGAGGCAGCTCGCCCCCCCCCCCTCGCCCCCCCCCCTCTCTCTCTCTCTCTCTCTCTCTCTCTCTCTCTCTCTCTCTCACCTTACCTTACCTTCCCCCTACCTCATTCTCTTTTCCCCATCCTCCCCCCTGACATTTCTGTGTGTTCTTCCTACCCCGTCTGTCTCCCTTCTCCTTCCCCTTACCATCTCTCTCCCTCTCTCTCTCTCTCTCTCTCTCGTGCCTATGTTCATCCTCTTATTCCCCCCCTCCCCATATCCTTTTACTCAACAGTCCCTTTCCCCTTTCCCCTCTCCAGCCCACGGCCGCCAATCACTGTTCGTTAAGCAAAGGCAAACAGTTGTGTTTTTCTGAAAGCGTCGATATATGTACTTACAGTACCATTTAAAAAAAATTCTTTCCAGCTCCCTCCTCCTCCTCCTCCTCCTCCTCCTCCTCCTCCTCCTCCCCCCCCCACTCCCGGTCCCTTCCCTATGAATGTCCTCCTCCCCTCTTCGTTTGTCTATCACATGGTACGACTGTTGTCGAACATAATAGATAAAAGAGCAAGGTAAAACAAACAGACGTGACTGATTCTTTATGGCGTCTTTTTAAAGTATACCGATTGAATACCTCGCGTATCGGGATTCCCCGGCCTGGGGTGGGGGGGGGGGGGGGGTGGGGGGGGGGGGGGGGGGGCTTTCCTGGACGATTTGGCTTGTTTGGACCATTGTTTAAGTTTGTTTGGTGACTGTTTGAGAGGGACAAACACACATCGGAGAGAGAAGGAGACAGCCATCGCTTTCTTCTTTACTTTTTTGATATTGTTGGTTCTTATTTTTACTGTTTTCTTTGAGAGAGAGAGAGAGAGAGAGAGAGAGAGAGATTGCATTAATATAAGTAATGATGATAATAACAATAGCCCAAAATTGTATAAACAAGTTGTAATATTTATATAATTGTGAATTTTTATCATTCAACAGTTTTTCTCGGCATTGTAGTAATTATAATAAAAATAACAATGCCTAAATTTCCACATTTTAGTTTTTAGTTGGGTTAAATTCCTTATATAAAATAATAATTCATCAAATAATACAATACAAAAATCAAATGCAAATAGCTGTTCTTTAGGGAGAGACATTTAAATCGAACAACAAGACACCGTTGACAAAAACCTATTACTAAATTATGGACCAATTAATTCTGGACAGATTGTTTAAAGTTTGATGTAATAAGTTCACATACTAAATATACCTACCTGCATAATGAACTACATCTGGTACAATAAATCTTATCTCCTTCAATAGAATAAACGGCTCAAGTCGTAACCTATAATTATTTAAAAGACATTTGAATTATATCACAAAGTGACGTCAATATCCCTTTACAAAAGTTGAAAATGCTCTTCAACGCACTTTTTCATTTTCATTATAAAATCTGAAATCGGATTCATTGCTTGATATTTATTGGCAGATTGTTAAGTACTCGTCGTCCCCCAGCTGAAAAAGCGTGAGCAGCTATTTTAGCTAAAATTCTTGGAATTTTTCCATTCAAGAGCTTGAAGATAAACAGTAGATAGATATATTTAATATCTGCTGAATTTTTACCTAATTTAGTTTATAAATGGTGTGGCGTGATGACTTTTATTACTGTTCCTACTACAGTCTTTGCAACAACGTTTTGCACTTTTTATAATTCAGCTATAAAGTTTTGTTGCAGCGTCATATATTGTTGAACAGTACGGAGACAGGTCGTTTACCAGTAGTTTTGAACAAAATAGATGAGGATTATGAAGTTTCAAGGTACGACATTTTTTTTCTTCTATCTTTCTTTTTGGCCCTGCTCAGTTGCTGTTGGCTAACAATAAATGACTAGTCCAGAAAAAATGACGTTAAAGCACCTCTAAGAAAAGTCTTTCCCTGTTCATTCGTAACAATTAGATCTTAACAGCGTTTTAATAGTAAGGATAATACGAGTTGGTTTGGTTATGATTCGTTGCAGAGAGAGAGAGAGAGAGAATCCCGTCTCCTCTTCATTTCTTGTAGGAGTAAGTTTTGTTAGTCTCCATATCTAATTTTATACGTGAATATATACGTATATATTTATAGATATATATATATATATATATTATATATATATATATATATATATATATATATATATATATATCTATATATATATATATATATATATTTATATATATTGTGTGTGTGTGTGTGTGTGTGTTTACTAAAGTGGTTTTATCGTGTTCCATTTCGTCTATATCGATTTTTCAATATATTTTTCTTATATAAATTATATTTACGTTATGTCTATTGACTATTAGTGAAAAGGCACTTGAAGGCTTCAAGTGTGTTAATGGTCATCATTTTTACTTGTTTTGAGCATAAATATTAAGTGCTGTATAAGCTATGTTATTTATGTCTTTGGTTCTATAATTATTACGTATATGAACCTACAAGGTGATGAGTCTTTTTGAGGAATGAGGTATTGTTTCTGTCTCTTATTCAAAGTGAAATATAGAAAAATAATTGTTACGCGTTTTCGACAAACCCTAAAATCTGTTGAGGTAACAGGAGTATTTCGTATGTATTTTATGTTGTCTGTTTTCAGTGGAAGTATTTAATTTTCAGCCTACTTAAATGAAAATTGGTCCTTAGTTTACTGCCTTTTATTTTTCTACCGTTGTAAAAGGAAACATGTTGTAAACTATAAAAACAAATAAATTTATTTCCATCATCTGTTTACTTTAATTATTGTAATTAAGCTTTAAAATGTTGGGATGTAGCATTGCAGATCGAAATTGAAGGAAGCGAAACTGATCCCGCAAGTGAGATCTGAATAAGAGGAGCGATGATCAAAGAGGCCAGTAGGAAAATCGGTCTTGGATGTCAAGTGTTTGGTGATGTTAAGATCCGGGTCAGGAACCTTCTGTAAAATTAGTGCCTCGTTGGCTCTGTATTGCAGATTGCTCATGTGGAGATATTCGGAACTGGCAGATCTCTCAGCAGAGACACAAACACACAGTAAGGAGAGAGAGAGAGAGAGGAGAGAGAGAGAGAGAGAGAAGAGAGCTGCGTAAACAGGTCCAAGCATTTTTTTTTATTTCTTTACTACGAAAGATGATACAAGAAATGGGTTATCGCTTAATGTTTCACAAAAGAAATGACCGCTTGTATTTGATTACTGTGTTTTGTCTCTGATACTGCTGGCTTGGATGTCTGCAGTCATGTTTTGCGTTCGTCTTAGGATCAAGTAGCTTTAAGGAAAGTGTAGCTTTGATGAGCCGCCATATTGTCCCCACTAAATGTCGGTTAGTATGTGTGTACACACGCATATATATATATATATTTTACGTATATAGCGGGCCTTCCTTGAGAGAGGCTAGTACGTAAACGGAAGTGTTGATTGAGGATTTCAAGAGGGAATTGCTTTAACTTGCCGTAAACTGATAGTTATTATTAATTTCTTTAGAGGGAAGGTCGCAGCACAAACTCAGCTCGTACTTAAAGCTATTTATTTAACTAAAAGGCCGTGCTGGGGCTGGAGAAAAGGTAAATGATGGCTCCATTGAGCTGTTATAGCTGGTTTTCATACAACTTGGGGTAATGCACACTTGCGGGCGAGAGACGTACGCACGTGACTCATGGAATCTGGAAAAGAATCCCAGATTAAACGAAGATAAAAGGAAAAATGACTTCTTGCTTTGATTAAGGCTGATTAATTCTCTAACATTGGGGAAGGTAAACTCGAATGGTTCACTGAGGTATTTGCACGAAAGCTTGGTCTTTTAAACAAGTCACGGAGAAAGAGCACGTGGCCCGATGAGGACAAGGGCTTTTGATGTAGAAGGGGTAAAAATGAAGAATTGAAAATGAAATTTAGCAAGAGTCGTATGGTAGTAAAAGGTGCTGGGTGAACGTTTACACTTTCAGACGTACCTTTATGCAATATTCAGTGTATCCTTGTAGAAGAATGCGGCCTGACCTCGGTTCAGGTCTGGGGTTCGTGTCCACCAGTACGTCGTGGGTAGGCCTAATTTGTTTGGAGGCTGGACCGGGTGGACATCCGTCATGGACTACCGACTGCAGTTGACTGAGGGCGATACTCGTTGTTTTTGAATCATGGGCTTCCAAAGACTGCCTCGAGCATCGCCTGAAAGGTGGTAAACAACACGCCAGCAAATTGGGAAGGAAAATAGGTCTTATTGTAGAAGTCCCTAAAATCCATTCTCGAAGGCCTAGCTACTCTTTGTGACTTGCCTCTCTTACCCTAAGCTTCCGTCAGGACCGGAAATATCTTCCCATACGACATACCCACTCTCCCAACAACACGTCGCTTCAGGAGAACGGCATGGCTGCCTACTTTTATATTAAATATCACTAAAACTCTGCTGGGAAGGCGAGGCGTTCTATAGACGTAGCAGCTCCCCCTGTTAAGAAGGCTTTCACTCCCTTCGGGCGTGAAGGTCTTAGCTTAAATAAGTTGATCGCCTCGACTACCCAGTTCTCCTACTCTAACTTGAAGTTTTTTGAGCAGCGATACGGCTGACTACAATGGCCTACCTAACTTATAGGCAAAGATGGCTAAGTGTACTAACTTAATGTAGTGATGTAATCTAGCCTAAGTAATAACTAAGGGTTGTCTGTGACGACAGTCTACTCTACCCTATAAGGTTACTTGAAGATTACTACTTTCTACTAACGTAATGCCCTGGTACTAAATCATAGCCTAACCTACTCAATACAGTTAAATGGAGACGCAATCATTCCAGAGTGTGGTACGCACAGCAGTAATGTGTCGCCGGAATTGTTAAAATACATAAGAGAGGTAATGATGCATGGGGATGATGAGTGGTTAATTGACCAGGAGGGAAATGCAATGAGGTAATTAAATATGTTTAAGTGAGGGTTAGTATCACAATTTCTAGGGGTTAAGAGGGTTAGTTTACTGGCAGAGATCAGGCTGGCTGCCTTCTCTGGGTAGGTAGGCCAGGATTACTCTGCAATTGAAATGCGACACTGTACCTCGGGCACAGGTGTCAAGAGAGCATGTGGCTCTTTGGTTGTTTGTTAGTTACGTCCCTTCTTCTTCTTCTTATTCCTCCAGGACCGGGCTATACCAGTCCTAGGAGTAGACGGAGGCAACGACTCTGGGGTAAGGCCAGAAACGCCGGCAGGAGCAGAGGCAGTGGTAGCCTGAGGGATTGCAGGAGAACACCCTACTTCGGTCTCTGCAGCAACCGTCGTAGAGGTGGAACCTACTGCAGGGGAGGGCCCTCACTCCGGCTGCTGCGACAACCGTCGTGAGGGGAAAACTCCAGGCTGACTCCTGGTCGTGGGGCAGTTCCTGGTTTTCCAGAGGAGGTACAAAGGTAAGGTCTGCCGGAGGTTCATCCTCGGGCGACAGAGGTAAGGATGAAGAAGAAGGAACTAGTGATTGGCCATGGGCTGTGGTAAGCTCCATGCCTGTTGGAGATCTCCTGTAGGAGGATCCTTGATAAGGTTAGGCGCCGGCGCTAGCTCGGGGCCAGGCGCAGAAGTCAAGTTCGGTGGTGGCTCTACGTCCAGGCTGGACGGAGCTTGGCACTGCTCAGTGCTGCCAAGTGGTACTGGCAGAGAGTTGAGGTCGAATGGACCTGTGGCGGGTACCGGAGGTGCAATACCTCTCAGCGTGCCCTTGGTTATGGAGACAGGGGGTCCTGTCTCTTTTGGAAGGCTAAGCTTGTGGGACTTGGACAGTGTCCGCTGCACATAACTTGCTAGGGCACCTAGGCCAATTTTGTGGAGTGCCCTATTACTTACAGGTCTTGCAACGGAACTGTGAATGGTCAATCTCCCTCCTTGGTAACGGGGGAGACTGTTGGTGGATGTACTTCCTAGAGGAAGTAGAATTTCGGTGATTCCTTGCTTTGGAGTGAATTGACATGGGGTTAGGACCCCTAGGCTTTTTGAATTGTGAGGAGACTTCATGTCTTGCCCTAGGAGGAGGTCGTAACCTCCTGGATGTAGCTTGCAACTGCAAGTGTACATTCTTTGGAGAAGTGAGGTCTGGTGACCCTCAATTGGACGGTCGGAAGGATCAGTTTAATGTGATTGATACCTTCAAATGGTGATCAATCGACGTCTATCAACGTTAGCCCCTCGGGGGATCCGATCCATTCCCGTATCAGGGAGATTTGAGCGCCAGAGTCGTCGTAGGCTCTGACGTGGATTGGCTGATAATGGGCTTTGGAGGGGTGCGACGGTTATAGGGCCCTTAGCTGGGGGTCCTAGTGAAGAAGATTGGTGACGGCCATTGCGATGGCAGGAATATTGTGGTTCGCGCACCCTCCGTAGTTGGCAGACATGTGACCTTTGCGGCCACAGTCTCGGCAGAACGTGTTCCAGAACCTCTTCCGTGGCGCTGGACGGTAAGGCCAAGATGGCCCCACAGGTTGCGAATCTGTGGAGTCACCAGGCTGGCAGTGTGCTCTGGCAACAGGTAAGAGTCTCTCTGGCAGTGATGTGACGTGGGGAGGTTAAGGGAAACCTCCGTTGAATCACCCTCGGAAGCAATTTCGGGGTACCTCTTCCAAAAGGGAGGAGGTAGGCGGTTAAAAAGGTAAACGGCTGGCAGATGCGGCAGGAATTCTATCTCCGGCACTGGATCAGGACAGGCTCACAAATAGAAAGGATGTCAGGCTGACCAGAGACGGCGGGACTAAGGGAGACCGTGGGTGCAGGGCTGGAAGCTGGCAGAGTGGCTGGAGCTAAGATACTCTCCTTACGGGCCTTCTCTCACGCTTGATTTTGAGTTCCTGCTCCTTGAGAGCTAGCTCATGGTTTCTCTCTTCTGCTCTTCCTTCTTTTCTGCTTCTTTGGCTCTTCTCTGGTTTTCCCTTTCTTCCTTTTTCTTGCAGGCGCGCGCAGCCTGCTGCGCCTTTATCCACTGGTCTAGTGCTGGTCCAGTGTAACCAGCCTCCTTGCCCAGAGTTATGAGGGCTCCGAGCTTCTCTAGCTCTCTGGCAAAGAAGTCGCGGGAAGCAGGGGGAAGACATTTCCCTTAGGCTGCAGTAGAGGCTCTGATGAAAATGAAAATAATGGCCAGGAAGGGTACGGAATGGAATAGGAGTGCCTACTGTGGAAAGTGGCACTCATTGGAAAGGTGTTCTGCGACGTGGTAGAGAAAAAGTCTGAGAAGACTGGGTGCTCTGTGGCACTTGGGAAGTGTCCCGTAAGTTGGTGGCACTTCTGGATTGGCACCTTCTAAAGAGGTGAAAAAATCAAATGGAGTGTACGGCGTACGTCACACTTACGGGCGTTCCTAAGTTGGGAGACGCTTGGAATGGGAAATGGGTACCTGTAGGTCCAATACAGGTGCACGGCACTTTCGGAGGCGTTCCTTGGTGGAGTGATCCAAAATGGTGGATACTCTAATGAATTGGGCGTTCCGTAAGGACGGACACGCAGGTTTAATGGCTACCTGTACGGCCTGTACAGGTGCAATGGCACTTATGAGGAGGCGTTCCTTTGAGCACTGGTATCGTGCTGGTGTGTCCCGGACACTACACGCAGTATACTCAAGTATACCGAAGTGAAATGGCACTCTGTTCGGGGCAGAGTGTAATGGTGGAGGAGATGAAAGTAAAAGGTGGGAGTACTTCAGCAGCCAGTCGATGAACAGTGTCAAGAATTAGTGGCACTGTAAAATGATAAGACCTGACGTGCCACTGGTGGTGGCCCAGTCCTAAACTGGTAAACGACTTCCCTGTCTGGAAGTAATGAATTTGCGTGGCACACTGTGCGAATTGTGCTTGCGGTATACGCAAGTCTTTTGTGATAAAAAATGAAACAAGGACCACTCGGGCAACGACAGGTAAGATAGTTTGAAAACATGCTCAGTCCCTCGCTGAAGTACTCGGTTAAATGAAATTAAATAAATGTTTGCAAACTGCAATGGACACAGCGCGTACGTATCACGCTGTGTAAATGAAAGACACAAGAGACTAAAATAAGGTTATTCGGCATGCTATAATTAATGGTAAGATGTAGTACTCTTGGCTTCGTGAATACTGGTTCTGGTTTTCTCGCTCTCTCTCTCTCTCTCTCTCTCTCGGATGTAGGGTGTAAAAATGATATATGAATGAACTCCATTATATTTTGATTGTTAACTACTAATGTTCGTTTAATATGACGCAACTTGCGTTAATTATCTACTTACGTTAACATTTTTTGTGAAAGAATTGCTTTTGATAGCGTTTTATGAAAAATGATAACGCGCTCGCGGCTGTGAACGATGTTTACGTTAATGTTAGCGGCTTGCGCTTATGAAATGATTTGCGTTTTAATATGAAATTTACAAAGACGCGTTTTACGTTAACAATTCTTGCAAGTGACTCTACTTTTAAGATTTACGTTTAACTTTACGTAAGGACAAGTGAAAAATTACGGTAAGGATTTGAAAACGATGTTAGCAAACAATTGTAAATGAGGTTACGTTAAGTGAAATTAAATTTTCGCTCAGCGCGCGAGTGAGCGATGCGAGGTGAAACACGTGAGGCGAGAAGAGCGGTTAGCACCACGGTGTGCTAGCATTGATGGCGAATCAGCTGATTCTCTGTAAATGCGAAGGCAATTTACAACACAAAAATTCTACTTTCTTATTCCAGGCGAATTACGTTAATTTCTCTGGCAGGACGATAGATACTAGTACCCCTGAGATTTGCTATATTTTTACGTTAAAACTTTGAGACTTACGTTTACTTTGCTTAAATGGTTTAGATAATTCTGAAAGGGATAAAAACATGGCTGCCGCTGTGAGCGAAAACGAAGGCTGGTTGAGACCACCGCGCAGGCGCGAAAATGCTCTAAGCTGAATTTAAGCTGAGAGGTAAGCGGTTACCAACACTTGGAATGAAAACTAAGTTAAAAATGGATTCCCTAACTATCACAGACAAAAGAATTGTACACTTCTTTTGCCGTAACTATTAGTAAACACTCCTAACTAGCTAGGCTTTCTAGTACAGCAATAAACCCTGGCAAAGCACTTCCTAGTTTTGATCTGGTCCTTTCTGGCATCTATCTGCACACGTGTTAGTGCTCGTTCGACAACAATGCGATTTACAAAATAGAATTCGCTCGGCGCTCTGGCCGTTTCAATATAATAATATTTTCTACCTTCACATTTGTTTAACACACTTCTACAATAAAAAAAATACTTAAACGTACCTTAAGCTAACATTGGTTACAGAATAATCATATTAATGAATGGAATACCTTACCGTGAGTCAGTGTGCTTCTTTCCCTGCAAGTGTGCTTGATTTACGTTTTGTAAATAATTTACAGTTTACGTTTTTACAACGGATAACGCGATTTACAAGCTTTTTTTAAGCAAGCTAGGTTCAATCCTGGCAAGATCGCCAATTTTACGTATATAGCGGGCCTTGAGAGAGGCTATACGTAAACGGAAGTGATTGAGGGATTTTCAAGAGGGAATTGCTTTAACTTGCTGTAAACTGATAGTTATTATTAATTTCTTTAGAGGAAAGGTCGCCAGAAAACTCAGCTCGTTACTTAAAGCTATTTATTACTAAAAGGCCCGTGCTGGGCTGGAGAAAAGGTAAATGATGGCTCCATTGAGCTGTTATAGCTGGTTTTCATACACTTGGGTAATGCACACTTGCGGCAGAGAGACAGGCACCGTGACTCATGGAATCTGGAAAAGAATCCCAGATTAAACGAGATAAAAGGAAAAAAAAACAAAAATGACTTCTTGCTTTGATTAAGGCTGATTAATTCTCTAACATTGGGGAAGGTTAAACTCGAATGGTTCACTGAGGTATGCACGAAAGCTTGGTCTTTAACAAGTCACAAAGGGGAGCACGTGGCCCGATGAGGACAAAGGGCTTTTTGATGTAGAAGGGGTAAAAATGAGAATTGAAAATGAATTAGCAAGAGTCGTATGGTAGTAAAAGGTGCTGGATTGAAGTTTTACACTTTCAGACGTACCTTTATGCAATATTCAGTGTATCCTTGTAGAAGAATGCGGCCTGACCTCGGTTCAGGTCTGGGGTTCGTGTCCACCAGTACGTCGTGGGTAGGCCTAAGTTTGGGAGGCTGGCCGGGTGGACATCCGTCATGGACTACCGACTGCAGTTGACTGAGGGCGATACTCGTTGTTTTTGAATCACGGGGCTTCCAAAGACTGCCTCGAGCATCGCCTGAAAGGTGGTAAAACACAACGCCAGGCAAATTGGGGAAGGAAAATAGGTCTTATTGTGAAGTCCCCTAAAATCCATCTCGAAGCCTAGCTACTCTTTGTGACTTGCCTCTCTTACCCTAGCTTCCGTCAGACCGGTGGAAATATCTTCCCTACGACATACCCACTCTCCCAACAACAGTCGCTTCAGGAGAAGGCATGGCTGCTACTTTTATAATTAAATATCACTAAAACTCTGCTGGGAAGGCGAGGCGTTTCTATAGACGTGGCAATATATATATATATATATATATATATATATATATATATATATATTATATATATATATATATATATATCTATATATATCTATATATATATACGTATATATATATATATATATATATATATCTATATATATATATATATATATATATATATATATATATATATATATATATATACGTATATATTATATATAGATATATATAGATATATATATAATATATATATATATATATATATATATATATATATATATATATATATATATATATTTATATATATACATATACATATATAAAGATTAACAGCCAGGAGGTTCCAGGAAAAGCTAACTACAGTCACAGCTTAACAGACTTTCAACTGGCGAATAATGGAGAACATTTAAGCGCATCATACAGTTGCCCAGTTGTTTCAACAGCAGCCCGTCGCGCGTACCACTACACAAGCTGCGACCTCCACATTTGTCTTAGACTCACTCTCTTTCATTTACTTTTATTTGAAGCAACTCGCTCAGATTCACACGTCTGTTTCAATTTTTGGTCTCTTTTATTTCTCACTTGCTTCTTTAGTTTCTTACTCGTTGTGTGACCTCTTTTATGATTTGCAGCTGCATATATATACTATATAATTTTTTCCTTTCAATTAGCCTTTCAATTTCATCATCCCACGAATAATTGCTTTTATTTTTCATTATTCAGTGATACACCCACAATTAATCTTGTTGAGTTTATAGCAACATAGTACTGAAATTGTTTTCGAGTTTGCCCATTATTAATTAATCTGTCTTGACCGCATTTTCTTCCCTTATTTCTGTCCTGTGAAATTCACTGTTTCAATTTCTTACCTACCCGATTCTCACTCTTTTAGTCACGGATATAGCCAATTATATACTTTTCCTTTACAGTGAACACTTTTATATATTATAAAAAATTCCATTTCAGTAGCATAATGAGCAGATATTCTCCAGCCTCTCTTCTCATCATTACATCCATCTCATTCCCAGTCTACTCTGTGATAAAACATAATCTGCCAAACTCTTTTCATCGCAGTTTTTTCTCTCTCCCTCAAGTGTACTTGATGAGTAATTTTTTGTTTGGAAACATGATTCCAACAAGCAAGGCACATGGATGATTTTCACGTTATGAAGTCCTGTGAAAATGCTCCCACAGTAGTGGCTCATTTGGTTAATAACCCTCACTTACAGCACCCCTGTCTCGGAATAAAATTCTTTTACTACAGCCGAAGATACCGACGCCTCCAAAGTCAGCAAAAATCGTCTAAATGGACGACGTAATATTGCATAGGGTTTCTCAGAAGCACACCACTTAAGGAGCATTTCCTTTCAACAAGGAGTTCATCTTCCACCATTAGGCATCCCTGTACCTTGGGAGTTAATTCATTAGTAACCCAGGCCGTAAGCACTTTCTAGGGCTAGAGTTTCTAGCTAGATTTTTTGCTTTCCTTCATTCAAGATTTTTGTGTCGGCGTCACTCGAGGTAGTGATGATTCTCGTTGTGCAAGGGTGCCTCTATATCCCATTGCTCATTACTTTTTTTTTCTATTCTGAAAACGTTTAACAGCTGTACTGTTATGGATGCTGGTCTTCTTATGTTTAAGCGAATTCGGAATGGTACTTTTTAGCATCACGCTCTTTTTCATTGATTTTATATCTGTTTGCTTATTGTATGTATGTTCATTTTCTTGGATTTTCTTTTTATCTTTTGGACCTTTCTGTCTCGTTCCAAGTAAATGGTGTAAATTTGTGCACATTACAAATGAGAGTAATTTTCACATCCTTTTGAATTAATTTAGATGTGTGTGCTTATATACACACACACACACACACACACACACAACACACACACATATACATATATATCTATATATATATATATATATATATATATATACGTATATATATATATATATATATATATATATATATATATATATATATATATATATATATATATATATATATATATATATACCTTAAACGAGTTTTTAGAGCCAAATGATACTCGTTTAGAGAAATGAAAGCGGCTGTCTCCAACGAAAAAGCTGAGATTAACAATTCACTACCACACCTTTTTTAATATATATATACAGTATATATATATATATTATATTATATAATATATGTGTGTGTGTGTGTGGGTTGGTGTGTGTGTGTGTGTGGTGTGAGAGTGTGGTGTGTGTGTGTATAATTTTTGGATAATATATATATGCAGCACCTGAGAGGCATTTGAGTTTCTAGTGGTAGACAAAATTGCTCTCAGATAATTTAAAGATAGAGAACATTATCGAAATGAAGTTGCTGATAATTTTGTTTATATGATTCTAGAAAAAAATGTAGTATGTATTTGAAACCAACTCTATTGATGACGATGAAAAATGAAAATAATTTTATTTTTCAAGATTTTGAAGTTAACTTCGTTCAGCGATCGACCTTTTCGTCAGTTGTTTTTTGTCTGGTCCGACCACTTGAAGTGCATCGGAAAACTCAATGTTCTTCGTTTAATATGTTTTCGTGGAAAATGGTTACCTACCATTTATTATAAATCTTACATTTCTGTTCGATAGAATGACTCCCTATTTTGTCTGTCAGATACAAATGCTTTGTCTATATTCGCCTCTTGAGTACACACACACACACACACACACACACACACACACATATATTATATATATATATATATATATATATATATATATATATATATATGTGTGTGTGTGTGTGTGTGTGTGTATACACACACACACACACATATATATATATATATATATATATATATATATATATCTATATATATATATATATGTATATATCATATATACATATATATATATATATATATATATATATATTTATATATATATTTATTTATATTTATATTTATATATAAACGCTGAATGTTATTTGTAAGGTCGAAAATATTAGCATATTTTTTTTAACTATTCCACGATAATGCTTCTTAATATATTATGGCAGCTTGGCCATTATGAAATATATTCCCAAGTTATTTATTTTCTCTTGCTCTCCATATTACTTTACATTCATACAAGCTTCACCAAAAGTGACCACGTAAATCGTGCTAGGTTAATTTCACACTTATCCAAAGAGAAATTTGTCACTTAAGGCAAGTCACAGTCGGAGGTCACTATCCTTCGCTTCCATGATAAAGGAACTGCTTCTCTCTTGTTTCCTGAATCTTCTAACACATCCCTCTCTGGTTTTAATGGGAAAAGGGGGTTTTAAAAAGGTTTTGTTTTTTTTTTTTTTTTGCCCCCCCCCCCTGGTTTTTTTTCCCCCCAAAACCCCGGTTGCACAATAGAAGACCGTTGATAATATTCTTGTAATATTTCTAATCTCTTGTCATTTTCTTTTTCTTTTCTGCTTTAGTGGGGATCGTTCTTGATCTTAGGCCTATCAGTTCTTGTGTCAAAAAAAACATCCCTTTTCCTCCTCTTACACTCTGACGTATGTTATGTGGGACGTTTATCCAAAATTAAATTTATTTTTAGTTCCAACTTGTGTTGGAAGATGGGTGTTTAAAAAACTGGGTCTCTCTGCGCCTTCTTTCCCCCCCTCCCCCCCCCCTCACTCTATTCCTGATAAATTAGTCCTCAGTAAGTCTCATTTTAAAACCGTAGAGATCAGCTACCAAAATTGACATTGGATAGAACCTATTATTGTAGATCTGTGTAAGATTCATTGTACAAAATATCTCTATATTAGTAATGATTAATTGACTTATTTATTGTTACTGGTATCAAAGCAATTATGGGTATCGACACTGTCAGAAATATTATTCTTAAAGAACTTAACCTAAATGGGATAGAACAGACATTCGTTCGGCGAAAGAACGGGTAAGATAGAGCACAGACCCATTTATTTTCGTTACCATTCAGAACCATTTTCTAGCTTAGGAGAGAGAGAGGCTGAGTAGTGCTTTAGTGTGTACTTCACATATTTTCCACTACGATATCCGTAAAGGGCACATAAGGCCCCCTCTTTAAAGGTGGTAATGATAGGGCATTTTTGTAGGTTTATATGACAATTGCGGCTGTGCCAGATGTTTTTATGTTATTTTCAGTAAGGCATTAAAAAATTCCAACTTATAACCACATTTATAAGTAGATTACTGGTACAAAATCATTTACAGTAATTGTTAACATGTATTAACCGCTTAAGAATATTTGTTTAGATCGTAAAGGCACGTTGCCAGTTTAGTTTTATCGGAGAATTTAATTTTTCCTCCACATAATTCCCCTAAGCAGAAAAAAAAGTGAATGACATAAAATAAAAAAAATTCATCGGTTTGAGAAACCCCGTTCAACACAGTAGTAACGAGAGAGAGAGAGAGAGAGAGAGAGAGAGAGAGAGAGAGAGAGAGAGAGAGAGAGAGAGGCAACTCTTCTCTGAAACGAACAATTTCGAAACGGATGAACCTTAGTGAGTAATGGGAGGCGTCTTATCTCTTGGGCGTTCATGGTAGGGGGTCGAGCGAACATCGTTAAGGCTCGTTATTTGATCCCGAAATAGATGTAGGCTCTAACCTTGAGATTAATTGGCCCAGAAACCTTGCAAGAAGAGGCGAGCGCTGCAACTCAACTTACTCGGGTAACCCAATTCCTCATTCATAAGTTGATCTATCGGTCTAGCGCCGCTGCTTGTTATTTCGTGTAATGCTTCTCCGTTTGGTGTATCAAGGGGAAGTATTATTCATATAATGCTTCTCAGTTTCGAATATTACGAGGAATTATTATTGTTATGTACGAGTTGTTAGATTAGTTGAAGGTTTAATATCAAGTTACTCTTTACAGCTTTTATTATCATTATATTATTATTAAAACTATGTCGTTTCTGTTCTGTGCATGGGCTCATCTTATCCCCTAGTATGGTAATAGGTATTGAAATTATGGTAGCCAGATAATGAAAACTGAATATATTTAATATGTAAGAGAATACCCTTTAAAAAAGGAAATATTATTCTATATCATGGATCAGCGTTAAAATCCAATAAAATAGTTGGTACAAGGGAGAAAGAGGATCGTTTTGCACTTACATGTTCCTTGTCATTGCAATTCGAAAGGAATCAAATAAAGCAGAAAAGAAGAATAGAGATAAGGAAACGACGTCCTCCCTTTTGCCTTGAAAACTAACACCTTAAGACTTTTTTTTCATGATGCAATGAAATTAGGAATGTACTCATGCTGCTTAGTTTCTCAGGTAATTTGTATTTTCAAGGTAGTCAACAAATGTTCATAGTTCACCATTAATTTGCGACACATTAACCGGAAGATTGACTGTATTTATTAATTCAGTTTTGTATGATGCAAGGAGGACGGAGGAAAGACTTAGTTTGCATGTCTCCCTCATGCATTGGGGATTATTTGATTCCCTTACAAGGCCATGCCAATTACTTGTAAAATATAAGGGTGCCCCATTTCTTTTCGTTTAGCCACCAGTTTACTGTCTTGATAGTATTCATCAACAGTTTTTCGTAAACAAAGCTGATTTAATGAGGAAAGTGAATATAATATGTAGTTTGGAAAGGCCGGGAGGTAAGGAGAGGAACATCAAGAAAAAACTGGCTAGAAGTTTTAGGAGAAAGTGTTGAATTGGAAGTTCCTTAGTTAGTATCCAGGAGGCAGGAAAATGCACGCAAGAGGAAGGTATTTGTGTATTGTGGGCATTGTGGGTAGGGCGTAGAGTGATGTGGTGTGGTTTAAGCCTTCTGTGAAGTATAAGGAGTAGTGAATGTTGCGAAAGGATCTTTTAAACTGTTGGGAAGTCTTGTTTCAAAAATTAAATGATGAAAGAATAAGTCAGTGGATGAGCAATTATATATATTGCTTATGTATATATCAAAGATAGCTGGCTATAGTTGTGTTTGGCTTCATTATTTCCACATCCCATTCATTTATTCACAATTTATCATCTTATATATTTCATTTTCGTCAGGGCGCTGAATAATCCTGATTGGTTCCGGCGCTTGGTCTTCAAGATCTAAATTTTGACGAATCAATCAATTTATAACATGCTCTTAAAACCTGCATTGTTTTTACAATGACATCTGTCTCTTGGAAGTTCCGTGCATGTCCGAAACAAACTGATCTTGCATCTCTATGGCAGTTTTGATTCTTGATTATCCACCAGTGATGTCTGATCCTTCCCCAACCCTGTTCAGTAAACCGCCATGATTACGCACAACAGCTGTAAAGACAAACTCTTCTAATATTTCCATAAACTGAACCGAGGATTATGCCCCAAGTTCTACTTGGTCTTCAAGTATCAAGTAGGATTAGAATCATGAAATATCTTCAGATGATTGATATGATTTATTTTGTAGCTAACTGATGTTGTGATCATAGCACCACAAAATATTTTAGCCTGATTATAGAAGTTTCTTGAGGGAGATGCTATTCAGAGATCTTTTCCACCAGTGTCTGTATGTATTTTGAGTTTGTGAAAATAGTTTATATAAGGCTGAACGTTTAGTTATGATTATACATGTTATTTTCGCACAGTTGTACTCTTTTCAGTTAGAAATGAAAAATACTTTTAAAGGCTAATGAAATACCTATCTTTGTGTATTGTACAGAGATTAGCTTGAGATCTTTTATCACTAAATTATTCTACTTTATTACAAAATTTATATAAACATTGAATGTATTAACAACACATTTAATTTAAATGTTTTTCAAATAGTCAGTAATTCAATTCTCATCCAAAAGCTCCATTATAAGATTGATTGTTTTCCTTAGGCACTCACTTGGAGTCTGGGTAGTTCAACTGCGAATACCGTTTTTTGAAATAATGTTCTTTGTCAGGTAAATTATACCAATCATATTTACAGTAAGTCAGCTGTTAAAATTAATAGGTTGGCAAATGCCTTTGATGCACTATTTATGTGATTGATATTAAATGGCGAAAGAAAATGTATCATAAATGACATCAAATCTCTCAGCTGGCATTGTGAATTGAATCTCCCCTCGGGTAGACCATTAGAACTTTACCATCTTGGACCAAAGAGGAATTCCCTGCAAGCACCTTCAGAGTTGAGTTGAAGGACCTAAGATTAATATATTCGCTCAGCCGTATTGATATTGTCAGTTCCATGAATAAGATTACTTTGATGCAGTGCAACACACCAGCCATTGCACAATACGGTGGCTTGTAGTTAGTGCCGTTATTGTTTTAGTTGTTGCATTGTTTTGCTGTCCCTTCTTTATTTATTCAGGAGGAAAACCATAGATGATAACGTACATAGATGGCTTTTCTTTTTAAAGATCCCAATTTTCAAATTTCTTTGTTTATTTTACGAACATTTTCAAGGAAAATATTAAATTGCTCAGTGTCGGAACGCAGAAATATATACATATATATATATATATATATATATATATATATATAATATATATATGTGTGTGTGTGTGTGTGTGTGTGTGTGTCGTGTACATACATACATACATACACACACACATATATATGTGTATATATATATATATATACATATATATATATATATATATATATATTAACACACACACAGAAATAGGCATTTTTATCGCACTTGGACTGTCCCAGAAGCAGATGCAGATATTTTTACATTATGAAATGAATTTATATTATATCATAATCCTAGCAGATCAATCATTTATACTACCTGAGGGAGACACAAACAGACAGAGGAGTGCCCATCTCCAACATAGAGTTGTACTTTGAAAGACCGAGGAAGAGAGAGAGAGAGGGGGGGAGAGATGGGGGAGGGGGTAGGGCTATTTTCTGGGTGTTATTCCAGTGCGGCATGAATATTCAGTGTTGGTCAAATACCCAAAGCTTCCCTCACTGCGTTATGGATAGACAGGCAGGTCTGTTATTGCTCTGTGGGACTGGATGTTTATTTTTAATCCTCGGGCGGTAAAGGCTTTGCTGATATATAACAAACAGCTTTGTCTCAGCTTGTCCGTGTCACACGCGCTGTTGTTGATTTGATTTTGCCTATGGGACAACAAACATTATAGCCCGGGCTTAAATATCAACTCTACGGTGCATTGTAAGTGAGAGAGGCCTTTTGTTTTAGACCACTGGATTTGTTTTGGGGAAACGTTTAATGCATCATCCATACTTATATATTTGTCTGTCTGTCGATAGCTGTCTTTCTGTTTATCTAAATACCCAGTACCTTATTATCTTCAGGGATGAATATCCACAAAAGAAAAAGAAGAAGAAGAAGAAGTGAGGCTGGAGATGAGCGGAGATTCGTGGAAGGTAAACAATTGGAAAGACGTGAGTGGCGAAATTTCTCCGAGGCCCTTCTGTCACGCAGCTTTGGAGACGATGACGATGATGAGTAGTCGATTAGTATTTATGGCGTAAGGGTATCTAAAACGGTGGAGGGATGTGGTGAGGTAGAAGAGGCGGTACATAGGTTAGCATAGGCCAAGGTAAAGAGAGTATAGGTGACAAGTTGGATTATATTGTTTCGAGATGGCCTGGTGATGTTGAGAGAATGGTGGGAAGAAAGGAGGGTAAGAGGTTCTATATAATGCTGGAAGTGAAGTGAAAGCAGGAGAATATCTTCAAGATAGAGAAAGATGAAAGTAGATCGCACTATATATGTTGGAGGTTTCGGTGAGTTGCTGATGAATCTTATTGAAATCTAACTCAGCTAATATGTATTGTGCCTGTGCCTATGTAAAATACAGTCTGAATGATCACATTCATGGTCATATCCTCCTTCCTATATTGTTTATTGCTAATAACGTATAACACAGAACTAACATGAAATATATTTCATTTGTTTTGCTATTTTTGCCACCTCTTACTTTGTCTTGCGATTATATCAATATATAGTTTCAAATTTCTTATTGTATATAATTATTGCTGGCAAATGGAAGTTAGCAGCTTAGTATTTCAGCTGCCCTTGATATTTAAAATCTGCTATCTGTAAATAGACAATAATATAATACACAAACAATAATAATACAATAAGACTCATGCATCGTCGCAGAACTGACTGTTGCCTAGGCGACGCAGAGGCGACAAAACCTGTACCACTAGTCCTTTTTGTTTCTGGATTTCCTGGATCAGGTCTCAGTGGAAGTCGACTACGTCCCCATAGGGTGGCGAACCTGATACTCTTTCTCTCCTGCTGCCGTGCTCAGTGGAAGCAAGATGAACACCCTCCCCATTCCTAGCCAGCTCCATTTTCTGTGGTTATGTAATGACTGAGTACTCACGAGCAATTTAACTAAGTTGACTCATTTGCCTCTTTATGAGCGTTTTCAGTGTTATTTGCAATGTTGTTTACGATGCAGGGTGCATTGTTGCACATTAGGTTTGGCGTTGTGAATTGTAGACCAAGTGCTAGAATTATTGTCTAATTGAATTATATTCTTAGTTCAGTAAAGGCATAAGTGAGGTTTAACCAAACTGCTTAAATCATTCTAGATCTTTTGAGCTTTGTGTATCTACCCGGTCCTCTTACTGTGGTGGGGTGAGTTTCCTAATCAGTGACCTGAAAGTGTCCATATTTTATAGATATACATATGTGTGTATATGTATTAGATATACATATGTGTGTATATGTATATGTATACTGTATACATTTCCATAAATACATTTACCTGATACAGATAATTAAACAATTTAACATGACACGTAATTTTTTGTAGGACGTTGTTAATTGCGCCGTTAGCAACTTGTACGGAGCTTCTTTTATATTTCATAGCAGGACGAGTAGACTGCTAGTGATGAAATCACTTGTAACGAGTTCTACAGTTATGACAATTAAGAAGGGCTCGAAATGAATGGAAAAAACCATCAAATTATACTTTTTCAATGCAAACTTTTAGGCCTAGGATTTTGAGCAACGATGTTAAGTGACCTAATTGCGAGATTTGAATATCCGGTTTTCGTAGGTATTTACTATGTAGTCTTTCATCATTTGGATTCTGTAACAATAGTTTTATTTATTTCTATTTTGTAGGCGTGGGTGGTATGAGTTGATGGCAGACGTGAATTTATGTTCACCTTGTCTTTCTTCCTTTTACTATACACACAGACACTTGTGCGTGTGTGTGTGTGTGCGCGCATGTAATAATTATATATATATATATATATATATATATATATATATATATATATATATATATATATATGTGTGTGTGTGTGTGTGTGTGTGTGTGTTGTGTGTGTGTGTTTAACGGTGTGTGATGTAACAGTACTTTCATTTTAAATGCTCAGTGTCGTCAGCATAGTTTTCTCAACCTCCAGTATGGAACACAACTAATTTTCTTCCTCATAAAAGTCGGTGCCACGTATGTACCAGCCTCTGATAATCTTCAATAAACTTTTCATGAAACAATTAAAAAAAAGTATGGATGTGATGTATGTATGTTGTAGGTTATTGTAAAGTATGGATGTAATGTATGTATGTATTGTCATGTATTGTATGTATGATATGTATGTATGTATGTATGTATGTATGTATGTATGTATGTGACGCATTTTTTTTCGAGATCCAACAATGTCAGGAATTCTCGCTGAATTATTATGTTCCTAAGTAACATAGGGATTTTTTAAAATAAAACTCTCTCTCTCTCTGGTTTCCATAATAATTACTGATAAATTTGAAAACAAGCCCAGTATACGATGCCGGTCCGTCTTTCTTTTAGTCATCAATGAAATATAAATGAATCATTTATATTTTCCGTTTCAAAGGTCGTCTAATCTAAGCCACCGTATCAGCGGCAGCTTTTACGTTTTTTTAGCTAGTTCTGTTCATTCGAAGCTCGAGACTCCACCGGCGGTCTTATCTCCGCACTAAGCTAGTTTCGTCACACCTTATCTTACCAGCGAGCTCCTTATCACTCTTATTTGGGATGCTGGCTGTCGGCATCCTCGAGTTTTTTTGTTGACGGTGCTATCTATCTATCTGCGCCAGCCGTCGTATCATCCGCTGGAAGTCCCGCTTTCGTTTTGTTTGTGCCTTATTTTTGTATTATTTTCTTGTTATCTGTGTTTCTCGCTTTCCTCGGTCGCTTCCTTTATTTGATTAACGTCTGGCGAAGATTTCAGTTTTGATAGATAAGCATTTTTTGAGGTTCTTTCTCTTCTGATATTGTTATCTTTGCCCGAGGATTCTTCTTATAGCTTCTTACGTGTAATCTTTCACATCCGCATTCATGTTTTGCTTTTTAAGAAATGAAGCAGACTGAAATTGCATGCCAAAGTAGAATTATGCACGACTACATTGCTTGAAGCTCTTGGTGGAATTTTGGGAATGAGGTGGCAGGATTGAGTTAAAAATAATTTCATAAAGGAAATGACGTAAGTTCTATGGGAGGAAGATCGCTTGCACATGTCCTTTACATCCCCTGACCCAAAGGACAAGGACAATAGCACACCAGAGTATCATCAGCTGGGCTCCTAAAGACACCCGAAGTGTTGGAATTCCCAGGCTTACCTGGGTGAGACGGGAGGCCGAAATGAGTGCTTATTTTTGGAAAAGAACGAACAGGAAAAACATGAATGCCAGAAGCTCACAGAACCTCTTTTGTGAAGCCCGATGTTTCAGGAAATGATGATAATGATGATGGAAATGAAAAGTTACCTTTATTATTGATCTGTATTTGGCATGTTACTTTCTAAGTCTCTTTATGCGCGCGCTCGTTTGTGTGTGTGGATGGGTGTGTGCACGTATGTGTGTTTGTATACTCTGTAATTTTTATGTTTTGAAGGGGATTTTTCCGTGTAAATGGCAGATTTTCACAAGTGAAGAAAGTATTTTTCTTCGTTCGTTTTACTGTACAAGCTTAATTTCAGGATAATAATGCGTCTGCTGGCATCGAAGGCAAATATTTTGGGGCCAGGCCTGTTTTGCCTAATCCCCAGAAATTCCCAAGCCTAAGCCCCGGGTCTTTGCATTGATAATGAGATTTGATCCTCAAAACAGAATTATATTTTTAGCCTGAACTGTTGATATAATTTTCCTATATATACGATATTCATTTTTTTATTTTCTTTAACAATATTTTCATTTTCTGTCTCTAAACTAACAATGTGGAACGGACTTCCTTGCAGAATTTTTTATACCAATGACTGTATGCTCAAAATATTGCTGTTTATACATGTATGAGGTGGTATGTATCAATATGATGCTTTATTGATATTTTTATTTTTGCCGAATAATTTTTTTCTGTTTTTCCTTTTCCACAAAAGGCATTATGTTTATTAAACCTTGGTTTGCAAATGAATTGTATTCGGAAGTTTCTCTATAAGAATGCATCCACATTTTGGTCTTGAGGTCAACATTCATGAAACGAAAGCTATGTTGTAGTTGTCTTGTGGATATCATCTAGTGAACCGGGGCTGGGTGATCTTACCCACATAACCAGCAATCGGGCAGAGAAAACCAGAGGGCATACAGAATGTTAAATTTTATGGTACAGAAAAATATGTGCGCTAGTTAATATGTTAAAGGAGAAAAAACTAAATAAAAGGGCGGTTTGCACTGGATCGGGAAGAGCAAAGGCTGTTTGTGTCTGGGGAGGCTTAAAGAAGAAGGGCTATACAGTTTGCAGCATTTCTATGGGTATAATTATTGAAAAGTGCTCACATGTTTGTAGCTGGAGGTACTCCAACTATATGGGATGAGAACATAGAAAGAATGGAAATTTAAAAGAATGGGGTACTGTGTATATCGTGGTGTTGAAATCAAATACAAAAGTAGGATAGAAATAAAAGAGACAGACCGCGAGGCTCAGTGTTTCTGTAACTATTTTGCCTCGTACCTTTTTCATAGCATAGTTGAGGTTGTGAGCCATCTACCCTTTCAAAGTTTATTAAAACGATCATCAATATTTATACCAGACGGTACTTAACTGATTAAGGGGGATTAACGGGGTGGATTTCTGTACGAGCAAACGAAGCTGTAATTTTCAGAGAGAATGAATATGTTTGTGGTTCTATATTTGAATTTTATTTCATCGTCTTTATGTATAGTTCCAGTGAAGCAAGATATTAACTGGAAGTAGTGTAATTTCAATAATTTGTTTGTCTCCTTCCCCCGCGAGTCAAGACACAAGAACTATTATACGAACCAAGCTATGGTCTTTGTAGAAATAATGATTTTGATTTTTGTAAGAAAGCAAAGAAAAAGAACTACTTCCCGTGTGGCAGCCAGATTGGTGCCATTCACAGGCAGCCTTATATGCTCACATGGAATGTCAGTTAAGATGAAGATGAATGCAGCAAGCCTACTTGCGAGATTAGGGAAAAGATGTTACTGCTGTGTGTCATGAAGTCTAGTTTATCGAATGGGTCATGTCATACCATTTCGGTGTAGTACTCGTTGCTGAAAAGAATAGATAATTATTTAGTGAGAAAACATGTTCAGCGTGGGTGTGTGCTAGAAATATACAAGTATTTT
Organism: Macrobrachium nipponense; assembly: GCF_015104395.2. NCBI lineage: Eukaryota > Metazoa > Arthropoda > Malacostraca > Decapoda > Palaemonidae > Macrobrachium > Macrobrachium nipponense. The sequence goes on from NC_061107.1 coordinate 113,990,827, forward strand.
GATTTGATTTGTGCTAGAAATATATAAGTATTATGATTTGTCTTTTGGAAATTTCCGCCTGCCATGTGGTGGGAGCTTGACTGTTTCACAGCCTAACCCTTTTATTGTTACAGATATTTCTTCTATTTTGTTGTCTAGCAAAGTAATGTGTGAAGATCTACGCAAAGGTTGCCACAGATAACATTAGAGCAGCTACGTTTTTCTAGAATGTGTAGTGTTTTCTAAATCAGTAATTTAGTGAGCTTGAGATTATTTGTGTCAGTACATCGTGATGCATGTATCTTTGAGAACAATATTTGAGTGAAGATTTAATTCTATCCGATGTGTACTTTTAAAAAAATGTAAATTTACCTTATTATTGAATCACTAACATTATATTCATAATCCACATGAGATGCAATTTATGTATATTTATTGTTTTCAAAGTTAACCACTGTGTTCATTATCCAGGTGTCAAATTTATTAGTTGCATATTCATCGCAGTTCGTTATTTACTGAAAGTGTTGCATTTCTCCATGGCTATAGTTGTGATGAAATTTATTCATTTATTTGCCTTTTAATTTGTGTATCTTGCTGCAGTGTGATTTATTTTCCTTACTAAAGGTTTCTGGAAGCATGATTTTAAAATTGTCATATATATAGAATTAAGTAATGATTTTATGTAGCAACGAATCTGCATTTGCGTATACTCATATAGAATTGATAAAAAAAAGCCAAGACGGTGAAGAGATCAAGGCAGAAGCATGGAAGGGAAGCTCGAAGCAGCCATCTCTGCTAAAGAGAAATATCTTTTCAAACGTTAGAATGTATGAAGATGCTGTTTGGCCAGTTCTTCAGTAAGAAAGTGGGATGTAGATACTGAGTACGAATAACATGAACTTTTCCGGTAATATTTGTGGCGTAAAACAAGTTCAAAGGGTGATAATCGTATGGTAGATAAGTTGAAGTAACATGATTAGCATAGGTGGAAAGATTGACGTTGGTTTTTTAAGGCTGTCTTTTCACGCACACAGATTGGAGAACAGTGACTTACTAAAAAGTTCGCAAATTCTGAATACTTTTTGAAGAGGAGCATATTTATCGAAATTAGTGTTGACTGGAAGAGATTTTAGAATGGAAGTGATTTTAGTGGGTTCAGGAACAAGGTTAGTGTCAATGTGGACGTGAGGAATGGTTGATGAGGTTTTCGGAATGAAAGGGAAGCCGCTGCTTTTTTTCTCTCTATTTCTTTGTGTGTGTGTGTATGTGTGTGTGTGTGTGTGTGTGTGTGTGTGGTTGTAGGTTGAACATGGCAGCGACAGATGTCTTATTTTTCTCTTGAGCCACTCTTATTAGGAGATGTAGTTCACTTTTGAAAATATAAAAGTATTAACGCACTTAAAATATACTTATATTTTATGTATGTAATTGCATATTATAGATTTTGAAGGCTAGGTCACTTTGAAGTTTGTAGTCTTATGAAAACCTACGGTATGTTCAAACATATATCGAGATACACACACACGCACGCGCGCACACACGTATATTAGTGTTTTTGTGAAGGCATGTATGTTTGTGCGTGTATGTGAATGTACACTTTTGCTGTTATCTATTTATTTGTGCATTTTTTACTTATCTATTTATTTATTTGTAACTATTTATTTTCAAAAATAAATACCGGTTTCTTAGCGTCTAAAGATTATTATTCTCATGCATACTGCATAAAGGTGTAGGCAAGAGCTCTTACTGTCATGCATTGCTCATGGGAATAACCCAGTCTTGGGCTGTGTCAGTTCCATAGTTCATAGGTCAGACGAAAATAGATGACCTCAGTCCGGACTGTGTGAATATATGATGAAATATAAATTGTTGAGGTAAAACATTATTCGTTTTAGATCAAAGAGAACTACATTGTGGAGTCGTAATAAAATATTAGATTGTTGTTTGTTAATTTTTTTCTCAGCTTACTCAATTTTTTCCATAGTATTTTATCTTAAAATCCAGCGATGTCGGAAAGTATTGTTATCATAACGAATAATATCATTGCTGGATAAAAAAATAAAAAAACAAAAACTTAAAAAGCCGTTGGTTTATGAGACATTTGTAAAAATTCCCTCACCTTTTTGTTATGTTTTCCGCAAGATATTTTAAGGGTCTTCATATCCTGCATCTGTCCGAAACAAGAATGTTTAATGTGATTATTGTAAGTAGTCCCTTCTTTAATCACATTTTTCATGATGGTGTTTGTAGGTCCGTGATGGGCTGGTGATTATTTCTACAAAAATGTGGCCATTTCTTGTTTTGTAAGGTCACAGGTCAGTGTCCTGTATTTTTTGCATTGTTTCTTAGGTCTCAACTCAGTGTCAGCAGAGGTCTCAGTTTGAAGGATAACATATTTCTCTCTGATTACATGAAACTTAGCTGATAGGAACCTTTTAGGTCGGGGGATATTTTCCCCGATTTTTTTTTTTTTTTTTTTTTTTTTTTTTTTTTTGCCTCGTCCATACGAAGGCCAAAATTTTACTTTTATCTTACACGTTCTGGTCTCGTAATCTCGGGGCTAGAGTTCGCTTTTCCGCCAGGGAGCGAATAGTGAGGCTGTGTTTTTTTTTGGGGGGGTGGGGGGGGGGGGGCGGGGGGGGGGGGGGGGGGGGGGGGGGGGGCGGGGGGGGGGGGGGGGGGGGGGGGGGGGTCACCCGGGCTGACGTCCGCCCGAGAGGAAGTGTCCTGGAGGAGGACTGAAACTGATGACTGTTGCACTTTTTGTGCATGTTATCAGGCCACTGAATACCAAATCAGTGGAAATGTACGTTGGTTCAGGAAATGGTAATATTGGCCTAGTTTTTGTGGTCACAGTTCATAACTAAAGTTCAGAACTATGATTATTTTATTACAATATATTTATATTGGCCTAGTTTTTGCGGTCACAGTTCATCTAAAGTTCAGAAACTATGATAGTTAGAGGCCTCTGTTCTTCACAGTCTTTCCAAGACGTGTATTAATTAACTTCTTAAGGCAAAGCGTCGGTTTATGTAAAGTTTTGTAATAAGCTCCATCCAGTTGCTTGCTAAGCTCCTTTGCCCGGTAATTCCTTCGCAATCCATTCATTACTACAGTCATCTTCATTACCTTCATTATTTCGTACAACTAACTATTTCGAAAATTATTAATTAGGTAATATGCACTGAACATTTCAATCAAGTGTAATTGCATTTTGTAATGTCTTTATCCAACAGAAAGGACGTGCGCATGAGAACATAAAATGGACCGTATTCATTGTTGTATTAGCAGCTACTGAGAATTCGGTTGTCATCACGAGTTCTGATTTCTGAACCAGCTCATACTTTGAATTTATCCACATTTCTATTATTGCTGTTGATGGTGTTATGCTTTGCTACCATTAGTGTTGTTATTTGGCGTAGTTTCGGATGCAAGCTATACACCGCGTCGTACAAATGTACTACCGGGCTAAAGATCATTGGATCGTTGAATTTCAGAACGTACTCTTCTCTTAATTAAGCATGACGTTATAAGCAACAACGAGCCACCCCAATTTGTTACTTGTAACGTCTTTTCCCATTTTCTGTAGTAGAGGTCAGTTCGATTTTGAAAGAATAGGAGCTGACGACACAAACTTGACATTTCTTTCTATTTCAAAACTATACCAATTAATTCAGGTACTTCATCTTCACCATAATTTGTGACATTTTTTTCTTTTGGGCAGGAGGACATTGCGTGGAACATCGGATATGATCTTTGCTTTCAAGGTGGTAGAATATTAGAATAATTCAGGCAGTATTTTGGATTTTCATGTACATGATTTTAGCATTTATTTGTGCATCTAGTTTAGTAGGTGATCATTCCAGTGTCATTTTATGTTATTTATACATTTACTTAATTTTACCTCAGTGTTAGACCCACCGGGAAATAGAGCATTGCAAAGAATAAAACGGAAGATTTGATAAATATTGACCGGGTTCCGGATAGCTATCTTTCCTAAGTTATTCCTGAAGTATACAGTTACACAGCGCTTCATGCGGCTGTTCTGTCAATGTTGATGCATTTTCAAGTGTTTGGCCGCTCTTCATCTTTGGTTGGTAACTGCGCTTTCTGAGTCTATACCTAATACAATAAAGAATTATAGGTGTTATTTACTCCTGCGTGGTTGTGCATGTGTGCCCTTAGAGTGTGTGTGTGTGTGTGTGTGTGTGTGTGAGAGAGAGAGAGAGAGAGAGAGAGAGAGAGAGAGAGAGAGAGAGTCTGTGTTGAAGAGAGAGAGAGAGGGAAGAGAGCATGTGCTTCTTGCCTCCGATCAGATTCAGTGTGTAAATATTGAATCATAAAGTAAATGTTTAGAAAAGAAAATAATTCGTTTGCACGCGGATGTAAATCAAATTTTTTTTTTTTTAAATACTGTATGAGAACACTGAATCCAGTAAAAAAAAGGTGGGGGGGGGGGATTTGAATAGATATTGTAATTTTATGTTGTAATAAAAAATTCGAAAAAAACGCATTATTGTCTGCTAACAATAAATCTTGTACATCCACTGTCGAAAAATTTAAATGTTAGGGGTTCTTAGCAAATGCTCTCGATAGATAACGTTGTTATTGGTGTTTTCAAGATATCTGAGAACTTTACGCACTATCATTCGTATACAAGGCCGAAAAAAAATTAAAAAATCAGAAAAAAAAAGACAAGCATCCTAAATCATATTCGTTATTTCGCGTGAACCTTGGATGAAGCCTAGTCTACTCTCTCTCTCTCTCTCTCTCTCTCTCTCTATCTGGCTTTTATCTTTTATGGCACCTGTGCAATCAAGAAAGAATAAACTCTTATATAAGATTCTCTCTCTCTCTCTCTCTCTCTCTCTCTCTCGGGTCTCTCTCTCTCTTATCTGGCACCCTGTGCAATCAAGAGAAGAATAAACTCTTATTTAATGCTCTCTCTCTCTCTCTCTCTCTCTCTCTCAACAATTTTTATCTGGCACCCTGTGTAATCAAGAGGAGAATAAACTCTTATTTAATGATGACACGCCTATGACGTCAGAAGAAGAGCAAACAAAGGATATATATGATGCCTGAAGTCCCTGAGTGGGGACTGACTTAGAGCCGACCGTGATATCAGCCGGAACACCCGACGGGAAAAATCGGTGAGCATAACAAAAGCAACCCGGATTTGTACTTATGTAACACGAGAAGTAGAAAATGACGAAATGGGAGAAGACAGCAGATAAGAGAGAGAGAGAGAGAGAGAGAGAGAGAGAGAGAGAGAGAGACTTATAAAAAGCACACTTTATTTCTTCAATTAATGCTGGGAGAGAGAGCATTTATAAGCCATTTCGAGTACGTGTCTGCAATTTTAGCCTTAAAAATATTTTCATGATAAAGAAGGAGATAAACCACAACAAAAATGCAATAATGTCAATTCACAATCATTTTGTACGATTTCTTTCGTAAATTTGTGTGTATACATCATACGCATACTGCTTACAGTTCATTAATGAAAGGTTAGGAAAACGTCTTTTACGGAACTTTCCAGTAAGAAGGCAATATAAAATCCACACTATAATTCTTATGAATATCAGAAAAGAATTCATGTAGTAAAATGATAGGTTATCCTTGTCTTGGATAATAGGGAATAATACAAAAGATGTGATCAAATAGCAATAGCAAATAAGTGTACAGTATAGTAGATCGGATAAAATTTCCGGAAAAAAAAAAACTTTATAAAAGATGAAAAAGTATGGTAGTAGTTATATAAAGTATATTAGGAAATATGCCTCGGAGTTAAGCTACCTAATCCATATTTTCGCCGAGACTATCGACTTGGGTCTTGGGATCTAACCATGTCAGTAAATGATGAGTGTGGATTATGACTTAGTTTCCTTTATTTCATGGTATAAACTGGCGTTATTCTCGCAGTAATCTATGTCACAAAGCTTCGTTTACTTTTTTACGTTAACGTCACAATTTGACGCTTACAAACTGCTAGGTATACGAACTGCATTGTATACTTATTGTGCTTCACATTCTTGAGCTTTGCCTTACCTCTCTCTTTGTAATAACGTTGCTAGTTATTAATACTGATTCATTTAGCTTCAGTGATAATTGTTGTTATGAAACGATTAATTCGTTTTTCATTTTCCATACCTTAATTTAGATCTAGATTTGCATATGTGCACATGTCCGCGGGCGTACACGTGTACATGAACGTGCATAGATTTCAGGTAGACACGTAAGTATTCTGAGAATGCCTGTAAGCTTTTGACAATAATAATAATAATAATAATAATAATAATAATAATAATAATAATAATAATAATAATAATAATAATAATAATAATGAATTTTATTTTCAGCTCAAGGGCAAAGAACAGTTATGTTCGGTGTGTTCTGGGTAAGTCTGTGTGGGTTTTGTTTTTTTCCGCATTTTGCAGCTTAGTTGAAGAAGAATAGTTTGGTCTTTTAACTCTTCCACCTGAGCTCGTTTTTGCTTACGTGAGGTCTGAAGGAACAACTTGTTTTCCACATTCAGATGATAATTATGTGTTTTCACTAACGTAGTTCGCCTTTTGCTAGTGAACACGGTGTAATGGAATTAGTTGGCAGAAGACACTGTTATTATTATTATTATTATTATTATTATTATTATTATTATTATTATTATTATTATTATTATTCTGCATGTTTTCTTGTGGAACAACTAATATGGGTAAGAACTTTAGAAGTCAAATTTGTAAGATAAGAACACCTTGTTGTCTTAGAAGAAAGAGAATAGACAAAGTAAAAATGAATACGTATATCAGGTACTTGATAAAGGTAAGTAAGCTAAGAGGCAATGAAAGGAAAGTGAAATTTCCTCCAAGTAAGGGAACCCAACACAAAAATGCAGATGTCCACTAACGGAGGCCACGACCCAGACTTACGGTTGTATAGTTACCTTCCAGTTGTGACGACTTCCAAATTATGAAACAAAATTGACTCGCAAAGGAAAGTACATGGAACTCTCAGCCTATCAAGGGTGAACTGTTAATTACGAAATTCTTAGATTTATCGTTTGATGAGTGTTCCCTAAATTTGGTTACAGATCAATTTAATAAGTGATTTATTTATTTATTTAATTCAAAGTATGTTCTGTTATCAGGGGACTGTGGAGCATTATACCTCCTTCAGCTCTTGGATAGTGTATAATGTCATATTAAACAGAAAAGATGCTGTTAGATGTTTGCAAAGAAATCGTTTCATAGATGTTTGAGAGCTTCGCATTAACTGTCTATTCCTCTCGTAATTTAGGTATCGTATTTCTTCTGAGTCTGCCAAGAATATGCCGAACATAAGCTTTCTGGCGAAAACATCTCAGGGTTCTAGCCAAAGGAGAGACTGAGTTGTTGACGACTGTTTAGAAGAATTCATCCTAACGTCGAGTTTGTTTCCTTTATTCCATTAATTTTTACGAAAAATAAATCATGATGCGGCTATTTCTGGTGATAGTTTTGCAAGGTGAACCTCTCTCTCTCTCTCTCTCTCTCTCTCTCTCTCTCTCTCTCTCTCAAGTACAAATCCAAGTTGAATATCCTTCTTGTCTTCGTTATATTCACAGATTTTTCTTCCTTGAGGTTTCTCGGCTTTTACCATTGCCGGTTCTTAGTCCCACTCAGAGACTTCAGGCATCATATCCCATGTTTGCTATTCTTCTGACGTCATAGGCGTGTCTTTATTAGAGATTTTATTTTTCTCTTGATTGCACTGGGTACAAGATAAGAAGTGTTCCTCAGAAGTTAGGAGGGAGAGAGAGAGAGAGAGAGAGAGAGAGAGAGAGAGAGAGAGAGCTAGCTGAAAGTAAAGTTCGATTCCTGAAGAAGTCATCAAACAAAAGCGAGAAAATATCTGACGAAGAATTTCGATCTGGTGGGTGTGAGGAATTACATCATCGAGGCTTTTGTATATATATGTATTTATATATATATATATATATATATATATATATATATGTGTGTGTGTGTGTGTGTGTGTGTGTGTGTGTGTGTGTATGTATGTCTAACTGAATCACGAAAGTTTGGAACGTGACAAATCCATAAATAAAGGTATAAGCCACGAAGGAAAAATAAACAACGGAGTTTCCGCAAGATCTTTCGACGTTCAACGTCCTTTACTTAGCAGATAAACTATATATATAAATATACGTGTGTGTGTGTGTGTGTGTTTCCCTTAATGAGAGAGGGAGAGGTGGGAGGTAGTGAGTGGAATTTTACCCCTTTCAGAATCCTTCGATTAAAAATGGAGGAAGGAAAATGAACGGGCTAGTAAGTTGTTCTCTATTTACGCTTCGTCTTCAAAAGGAAGCAGTTCACAAAAGGAACTTTTTTTGTTTATAAAGACGCACTCTCTGTTTAAGGCGAGTGCTTTCAGAAACTACTTTAAGACCCCGGTAATTGTGCTGAAGTCAAGCTCTTTGTTAAGAGCCGGCGCGTGCCCTTACTCGACTCTCTCTCTCTCTCTCTCTCTCTCTCTCTCTCTCTCTCTCTCTCTCTTCAGCTATTCCTTTGACCCTTAGACTGCTACTTCAAAAAATTTTCTCTCCTCTCTCTTTCTCTTTCTTCTATTGTTAACAACGAGGTTTTTTTTTTATTCTGACTGCATTCTCTCTCTCTCTCTCTCTCTCTCTCTCTCTCTCTCTCTCTCTCTCATACACTGAATGTGGAAAATTCCTCGAAGGTCAGACATTTATTTTGTTATTTGTAGCTTTTTCTACTTAGTTTCAAGTTCATCACCATTTCTTCAGTATAAACACAAAATTCGTAGAGGGGACATTATAAAATGCTAAGTATGTTTTTGAAAATGTATTATTACACGAAAGCACACACACACACATATATAGATGTACACACTTACCTACCCTAGTTGGATTCCAGGCATAATATGGATGTGAGGTTAATCACTTAAAAGGAGTATATTGTCTGTGTCGACTGTGGAGGATTACAAACAAGAGGAAGAACTAAAATGGGGCTGACAACGTCATACCAAAATATTTCCAGAAAACTGAAAAACTTGTACATTCTCAAGTCAATGTCTCGTCAACAAAGGATTGTAGGCAATGTAAACGTGTATATATACGTCATATCACATTACCGTGATTCATATACATATATCGAACTACAAATGTCCTTTAATATCTAATTCGCTCTACCCCGGAATTAATATATTTTCATATATGTTTAACCGAGGGGAATTGATTTAAGCGATGATAGAATTGCTGACCGACAGGCGCGAACCATCGACCTCTCAATTCCAGGGCTGGCAGTGAAGCCTGAACCAACCTCGCCACCGCCACTGCCAGTCCTGGAATTGAGAGGTCGATGGTTCGCGCCGGTCGGTCAGCAATTCTATTATCGCTTAATAAATTCCCCTCGGTTAAACATATATGAAAATATATTAAAGGACATTTGTAGTTCGATATACGTGTGTATATATATATCTATATATATATAGAATTATAATATAATATATATATATACATATATATATATATCAATATTATAAATATTAATATGATATATATATTATATATGATAGTATTTAATTATAATATATATAATATATATAATTATATATATGATATGGTAATATATATAGTATGTATATTATTATATTAATTATTATTATATAAGTTAATATATATATAATAATATAATATATTAATGATATATATATATTTATGTATATATATATATATATATATATATATATATATCTATATATTATATATATATAATATATAATATATATATATATTCCAGTAGGAAGCACGTATTCATTTTATAGATTTCTCACCTAAGCTTTTGCCATCATCCCCCTTATACCCCCTCCCCCCCCTTTTTTTTTTTTTTTTTTTTAATTCTCCTTCTCGCACTCCTTTTTTTTTCTTTGACTGCAACCAAGACAAGTTCAGACCAAGTTAACTGTTCTCCCTTTCCTCTTTGGCCCTTTGTCACTTCAAGGAGGCTCACATACGCACTCACCTACTCTTGCTTGGAGCTTAAGCCCTTATTGCACTGCAATTTGGGAATTCCCTTAGTTCGATTATGTGTGATAAGAAATTTCTTATGCATGGCTTTTGTACCATTTGTGAGTTCGTCGGTATAACTTCTGAATTTCTTTTTTCACTTTTTTTTTAATGTTTTATAAAGATAGTCTTCTTTTAGGCAGCTTTATGATTTTTTTTAATGTTTTATAAAGATAGTCTTCTTTTAGGCAGCTTTATGATTGCACACAGGATTCCCTCGGTGTCCTTGTGTAGGTTTCTGATTTTTTTAGATGTGGATCCTTCATTATACGTACTACTTCTCTTTCCTGTGAGTAAGATTTTATATGCATGTATATATGTGTGTGTGTGTGTGTGTGTGTGTAAAATCATCCTCACAAGAACCAGATGTATGTATAGATATCATATGAAAGTTGCGCAGCGTCTACAAAATTAGAAATCTAAACATATATAGATATATATATATATATTATATATATATAGTATATATATATATATATAATATATATATATATATATATTGTAAGTCCTTTTATCTATAGGTGAACTGTATATAATCCATAACATGTAAACGTAAATATATAGTATTATATATATATATATATATATATATATATATATATATATATATATATATATATATGTGTGTGTGTGTGTGTGTGTGTGTGTGTGTGTGTGTTGATGTCTAGTATGTATATATGTGTATAAAATGCTTATAATATAGTGTATGTATAATATATATATATATATATATATATATGTGTGTGTGTGTGTGTGTGTGTGTGTGTGCGTGTGTGCGTGTGTGTGTGTGTGTGCGCGCGCGCGCGCTTACATATCATGGGTTAAATGCCTTTGACCTGTAGTATAAAACACTTGCGATACTGGCAAGACATTTTTGTACGCTGTCTAGTGTTATAATACACTTGTCTGTGAAACATATTAATAATTATTCATATTTAAATCTCTCCAGTAACTTTAATTATGTTGCTTTTCTTCACAAACAGAGACTTTTGTTCAGTTCTGCATTATCCATTGAATCCAGATTAGGATATTCGTGGTCCCTTGTGTTTAATGAGTTTATGTTATGTGAATGTTGGTGCAAGGGATGTTTTTCTGAAAATTTGTCAGTATGACTGACCTCGCGTGTGAAATAAAGGCAACATGTTAGTCATATGCACATGTATGGAATTGACTGTGTATGATTATGCGTGTTCTTACACATGTGACCGCTAACGAAGATTGGAAAGATACGACGACGCCTGTCTGAAAATGAAATTTGGATCATAACTCCACGTGATCTCGAGAAGATTACTCGCAGTGTTCAGGGCGACGGTCTGAGTGAACTGGGCTCCTTATCTAAAATGAAATCCGACACCTCTAGATCCCAAGAGCAAGATCATCGTGAGCAGCATCTCGGAACATGTCACGATTTTCCCCTCGGTGTGTTGCTGCCTTTATTTCATTATTTTCTATACACTTTCCAGCTGACTGTGAGATGGGGTATTTTAATGCTTCTTTGAACAACTCTGGTTAGTGACACCTTGTTTTTCATAATTTAGTTTTGCGTGGGCAAGTATTTGTTTTTTATCCGTACCTCTTGCAAGCAACCACCGTTCATTTTTAATGTGTTACTATTATTATTTTAAATGCTGCTGTCCCTTGTTGTTGCTGTTGATTATGTTGTCGTTTTCATTGTGCCAGCATTGGGAGCACAAGGTGCGGCCATTCGGACGTTAACGGGATGCTCTTGTTCACCAGTGACACATCTCTTTTTGACCACTATGATGAATACCCACTGTGAATTAACAATCCACCCCACGTGGTGTATACAAATCAGTTCCTGTCCTCGTTTAGGCCTTGGGGAACCCTCCCTTTCCCTCATAAACCCCCATCAGCCTCCCCAATCCCTCCCCTCCCCTCCCCTCCTCTCCCCTAAATGCTTCAAGCGCTTATTTTCAGTGATTTACATATCAAAAGCACAGTATGATTCGCTTGTGAGATCACATCCTTCCGATGTGTCCGTAACTAGTCACCCTCACTCCCCACCGCCACCCCCTGCTATACTCACGTATACTTTACACATGCTCATACATACACATTCACCCCTCTATTTCGTAGAATACGGACGGGAGCCACACCTACAGCGCAGTTCCTAAATCTTTTGAGCGTAGCGCCGCATTTCCTATTGTTGTCAAATAAATGGATATTGTCAAAGGAGTGACATGAACCATGCCATTGCGATAGTCAGCAAGACTTCATTCCATTCGACTCCGCTGGTGTCATTGACCTCTGGTGGCTTATTCTAAGCTCTATGGCTGTAGTTTGTTGTTGTTAGTTAGTTATTTTTATTACGTTATAAAAAATTTTCCCGCAATGGTAGGTTTCCTGGTAACTGTACTTGTGTACAGTTATGGGGACGTAGAGGTGACCTTTTCTTTGTATAACAACAATTCATGTTCACTTCCTCTCTTTATTTAACTACTCATTTTTTTCAATTTCACTCAGTATCAACTTTTTAAAAGTCAGCGGTTTTTTTTTTTCTTGGCATTTCTTTTTTTTATTATGTAATTTTTGTTTTTGCAGAATTGTTGCTGTTTCCAAATTGTATGTTTGTGAAATTCTAAGTTCACTCTGGATTTCAGAATCTGTGTTTTTTGTCGAGGGCAGTCGGTGGCAACGCTTAACTTGATGGTCTATACCTGATGATTGTTGGTCATAATGCAGTTCTTGAAAAACAGATAAATTCCTGTTCATACGCAAGCCTCATATGTAGTAGCTGTTTATGTAACTTTTCAAAGAATGACTAATTTTCTGTTCGCACTATTAACTTCTGATTTTGTGACACCAGTTTAATATTCAGATAAGTCAGTGATCAAGTGCAGAATACGTCGATTACCGTTCAGATTAGAAAAAAGTTTACTAAATGATTTATGGGAAGATGTGTGTTATATGCGAGTCAGTGGGTGATACGAACGTTATGGTATGTTATATTCTTTAGTGTTTTTAATGGGAATAATTATAACATTGATATTAAATTTTGCTGTACGACAACTGTCACTGCTAAGTCATACCTTTGGCTTATTAAATGAAATATCAACTTTATCACTCAGAAGGGATCCGGAGTTTTTGTCGTTTGTTGCCACTTCAAGGAATAATAGTAAATTTTGCGTTTCTAATTTGATTGTAGCAGGAGCTGTTGTAAGCTAAGAAGAGCAGTTTGTAAACAGTTTGTAAAAATGTGTGAATAACAGAAAGATGATAGATACGCATATTCTATTAATGGGTCTTCCCCTGTTATAGAACGTGGTTGTTGGTCAGTTTCTCTCAATATAATAATAATAATAATAATAATAATAATAATAATAATAATAATAATAATAATAATAATAATAATAATAATAATAATAATAATAATAATCACAGCATCATGTCAAATTATCGTTATTACACATTATATTATATTTTTTTTAAATAAATGCCTCAAATTAAACCTCCCTAGTAATGTTGAGGAAAGTGAGCAAAAAAGAAATGCTGCGATCTGCATTCGGATTTAATGTAGTTTTGCCCAATCGTAATTCTGGATCTCCATCTGCAATTATCGCAAAATTCAGTCAGAACTTGTCTGATTTATAGACACAAAGTTTAATTGAAATTCATTGGCAACATTTTGGGTGACTTTATGAACAGACAGACAGTGGAACAGAAATGCAAACTATCAGACTCGTCTTCCAGTGTCACTGTGGATGATAATAAAATATGATGCATCACTATGCCGTGACTGGAGATGGTGAGTTACAAGTCACATTAAGGATATGATACTGTATTTTTCCAAAATACAAAAAGGTTAAAAGACAGGGAGCTTTCGACCGTTGGCTGAGGAGGGCCGCTGTGCAAGTGGTCGAATTGCTCCCCGTTTTTAACCTTTTTGTATTTTTGAAAAATACAGTATCATATAATTACATTAGTGGGGCTTTTAACTTATTCAAATCTAAAATCTAACTAAAAGTGAATAGTACATATGCCGTAGAATAAAAGGCCAAATTTGTCTGGGGCCTTAGAGAATTCAGAATATAGGAATTGGTTCTTGAAGACAACAATAACTGATGCGTATGCGAATCCAAGAATGATTATATTGAGAGCGTAATTAATAGTTTATTAGCCTTGCTTTTCCTGCCCATTGATGAAGTCACCTTTTGCCTACGCGGTAAGGTTGTGCAGTTGAGTATGCGCGTACAGTATGTGCTCGCGCGTTTTGATCCCTCATTGAGCCTCTTCGATGAATGAGAGTGACAATTTACATGAATCTTTCATCTAAGGTTGCTCTTGGGAGAAAGAGCCCTTGGGGCACGAGAACAGCTTCTCTAACAAGAACTTGGAATATACACGAGACATTAGGCTTGTTTGGCAACCGTTTTTATACTCGATAGTCAGTGAGTTTGACAAGCATCATGCGTATGACCTGGAAAGTGGCAGGTGGGTCTGTCCATTTTATTTCAAAGAAAACTGTTTGTCCGTCCGCACATTTTTCTGTCCGTACCTTTTCCTGTCTGCACTTTTTCTGTGTGCCCTCAGATCTAAAAACTACTAAGGCTAGAGGGCATACCAAATTGCACCTTTTTAGCCTCAGTGGTTTTTATTTTATTTATGGTTATAGTTAGCCATAATCGTGCGTCTGGCAACGATATAGACCAGGCCACCACCGAGCTGTGATGAAAGTTTCATGTTTCATGGGCCGCGGCTCATACAGCATTATACCGAGACCACCAATACATAGATCTGTTTTCGGGGGCGTTGATTATACGTTATTAGGAAATTTAATTTTTTTACTTCTTTGTTTTCCTTTTTTTCTGTTCTTTTTTTCCTGTTGTAATTCATTGTCTCCTGTATACTACCCAGCTCTACTTTCTCTTTTAACTGGGTAAATGGCCAAAGCTCATCAGATGATATCGTGAATTCTCGATCATGTATTTTACTGCAATTCCTTTCCCTATTTTACTGCAATTCCTTTCCCTATTTTACTGCAATTCCTTTCCCTATTTTACTGCAATTCCTTTCCCTATTTTACTGCAATTCCTTTCCCTTTTATATTTCTTCAGATTTCCTGTAGTTTTTCAGACAACATCGCCTGTTTTTTAATCGTATTTACACACAATCTTATTCTTGGCAACACCTTTTATATTTTACCCTCAAACGTCTAATCCTAAATATGCGAACGTAGTTTTGTCACCGCTGTTTGAGAGTCTAGTTTGACGACGTGTAATTTGACATTAACGGTCTAATTTAAAGACGTATTTGAAAACAGCGATATTACTACTTTGAGATAATATTATTGTCTAACTTATTTTCATGTACACAAGAGCATAATTCATCGTTTTATATTACAGAGCTGGGACAATTGCGTATGTCATTTCATGCTAGTCGGTGGGCGCCCTTTCCAAATCTTCTTCTTCTTCTTCTTCTTCTTCTTCTTCTTCTTATTATTATTATTATTATTATTATTATTATTATTATTATTATTATTATTATTATTATTATTAAAAACGGGATTTACAAACGAGTACTAACGTGATGGCTATACCTAGGAGGTTACCTGGTTAGTAAATAAACAATTGGAAATGAACCAGAAAGCTAGATCTCTTCTTGAAGTTGGATTTCGGATGTGTATCGTTATAAAATAAATTATTAATTTTGTTCAACAACATTTGAAACTAAGTTTTGAACATAAAAATGTTACAGTTAAAAATGCTGACAAAAAAAAAAAAAAAAAAAAAATGAGAAAAGAGCTCAAGGCGAGGAATCCATCCTTGAAGCGTTGTAAACACAACGTCGACTCCAACCGCTCCAACACCCCCTTGTTATTTCTTGTTACTTGCCGTTTGCCTTTGTATGGTTGGCATCATTCGAACAACAGCGCGGGTAGTGCGTGCTTGATTCGCGCTCGCAACGCCTAATTAACAAAAAAAAAGTTTAATTAGTGCGTGAGTTGATTGTTCGCGGGTGACTCACTCTCGAAGAAATTGGCCCCAATTGTCTGCCAGCCGTCGATAGTTTGGAGAGTTAACAGCGATCGGTTTGTGCAGCTTTGTCTCTGTCTCTATCTCTGTCTCCGTCGGGAGTCAGGCCAGTCTGTCTGTCTGTCCGGCGGCGTCAGCGGCGGCGCGCTTCAGGATTCTCTGAAGCTCTGATAAATACATCCCGTCACGTCAGTTTTCAATTGAACGGAAGCTCTATTGAATGCATCAGCCATGAGCGGGTTTTCCTTTCTCGCCTTATTAGGAAGGAGGTAGTCTGATATCTGTATATATATATATATATATATATAGGACGGAAGCTCTAAGGGAATTTGGTTTGTGTGCTTTATGCAATCAAGAAATAAACGATCAGAAAGTTCGTGGGAATTTTCATGGGAATTCCCTTTGGCGACGTGGGATTTGTGGAAAAAATTTAAGTCCATGGAAATTTCATTTTAAAATATATATATATATATATATATATATATATATATATATATATATATATATATATATATATATATATGCATTCCCATAGAGGACCTCAGTGATACGGAAGGTTCAAATGAGGAAATTCAATATTTCCAAGCTTTCAGGGGTGCATGTACCTCTGTCTTCAAGGACCCAAATAGAAGAAGGAGTTAGATGTAGTACAGTGTTGCCGTTTTGTTAAAATGAAATTCCCATGGATTTAAATTTTTTTCCCACAAATCCCACGCCACCAAAAGGAAATTACCATGAAAAATTCCCACGAGCTTTCTGATCGTTTATTTCTTGATTGCATAAAGCACACAAACCAAATATGCAAGCAGGAAAAAAAAACTGAAGATATATTTTACTTTTAAAGCAACAGCTCTTTCAAAGTGAGGAACTGTCATATGAATAAATCAGGAATACATACAGAAAAAGTTCTAAGGGAATTTTGTTCCACACAACTAAAGTTACAGAAATTGAATTATTCAGATTCATGGCAAATAAAAATGTTGCTAATAGCATGATGTAAAGCTCTGTCAAATAAAAGCACTATAAAATAGAATATTCTCATCCCTTACTTATAATGCCATCTACTCGAATAAGCCCAATTCTGAAGCTAGAAAGTCATCTTCCTCCTTCTCCTCCTCTTCTACAGAGCCTTTGGCATAAAAAATCCTTAACATGTCATAAGGAGGATCAAACTACAGTGACCCATTACTTGTTTGTTGCCAAACTACTCCTTATCTGGAGTAATGCCTCCACAGACCTCACATGAAAACGGTTTCTTAACTTAGAATGTAGTACATTCATTTGAGAGAAAGCTCTCTCAACAGAAGCATTCGAAAAAGGCAAGCTTAATAATGCCAGTGCAAGGCTCGATACATTTGGGAACATTGATTCACCTGCTGAATTTTTTCTTTCGCTAACTTCCCCCCAAAATGTGACAACATTGCCCAAGCAAGTCTCAGGCCATTGCTGAATGCCAATTGCATTCCATTCATTTTGCAAGTCATCTAAGTCATTAATTGTTGACCTGTACCTAAATGCAATAAGAGCAATAGATTCGTTAGTATGAGATGTAGCAATGGATGGATGAAAATGCTTTAACATTAAAAGGATGTCAACATTTTCTGGTAAGCGCATCTGAACTTGGTTTATGAGTTCAATTATGGTAAGGTCACAATTATGGTAAGGTCACACGCCCACGCATGAGCGGGAATTGGTAATTGGCAACAGCTTACGTCAGTAAACCGTAAATGTCACGTAAAACATACGTAAAATCATAGACATACAGTGACGGGTCGTCTGGGCTGTAAGCTCCGCCCACTAGAGCGCCGTAGCCCGCTCCAGTTTTGAAATGTTCTAAACAAGTCGTGGGTGGTCACGCCAAATGTCACCTGACGTAGCTCCAGGCATTGCACGTGGGACCCACGGTGACTACTGCAGGGTAGGCGCTAGGGTCACCTGCATTGTTCGTCGTCGTTGTTTTCTTTCCGCCACGAAGCACGTGGACTTCTTAATTGCGCTGTAGCCTACGGGGAAACCGATTCACACATTTACAACCCATTACAACATGTCAAGGTTGTAGCGTGGTATAAAAGGTCAGGTCAGCGCCCTCAGGAACACGGGCCGAACAAGGGAAAGGCCCGTGCCAACAAGAAGTAATGGCTTAATACAACAAGCACAACAACAACCCTCAGGTCAGCTGTTGTTTCCGTCTCCCAAGACCAGCAGTTTCCTCCAAGTACTCTCCACAACGCCCTTCAAGATGCTGAACCTCCTAAAACGACCAGGGAAGGGACCATCAACGCCACATCTTCTTGCAGTACCTTCTTTCGGCCCGGAGAAGACTCCTACAGCCACTCCTGCAGACACTTAGGTTGAGGAAATGTTATCTTCCACCTACAGGAGTCAGAGTTGGATGAGATACAGTGATGACATCGACACAGAAGACGACTGACGGACAGGGAGAAGTGGAAATTGAACATATTCCACTTCCTCAAGCCCCACATCATCCGTCAGAAGAAGCCCAAGATGTTGGGACTGCCAATAGTATGTATATTATAATGTCTGACTTAATTTTTTTTTATTTGTTGAAAATATACAATATTTTACAGTACATGCAGAATTCTACCAAAGTGAATTTACAACCTGATTTTTCAGAATGCAATATCTTTACATTCTCTCATACATGTTCCATTACTTTACAGTCTGCTCTGTTTTCAGGCCGACCATTTTGTACCCTCCAGCCCCACAACGTTGGGCGTGGTAATGACATGAAGTTGACGTGCATAGAACATTACACTATCGGCGTGAATTCCAGGTAGACGTCCGACCTTGCTTTCTTTGCGTGTACATTTGCGGCGCAATTTACGGTGCTGGCTTTACGTCCGTTAGCCCGTGTCCTGTTTACCAGCTGTTCAAGGTCATTTCATCGCGATGATGCCCATGATCCACATACGTGGGCATACTCCATCATAATACGTGAATGTGTGACCCCAGCATAATTATGCTAAGGTCACACATTCACGTATCAACGCACGCACTCCCACGCATGAGCGGAAATTGGCAGTTGGCAACAGCTTATGTCAGTAAACCGTAAATGTAACGTAAAACACGCATAAAATCGTAGACGTATGGTGATGGGTCGTCCGGGCTCTAAGCTCCGCCCACTAGGGCGCCGTAGCCCGCTCCAGTTTTGAAATGTTCAAAACAAGTCGTGGGTGGTCACGCCAAATGTCACCTGACGTAGCTCCAGGCATTGCACGTGGGACCCACGGTGACTACTGCAGGGTAGGCGCTAGGGTCACCTGCATTGTTCATCTTCGTTTTCTTTCCGCTGCGAAGTACGTGGGCCTCCTAATTGTGCTGTAGCCTACGGGGAAACCGATTCGCACATTTACAACACTGTATGACATGTCAACGTTGTAGCGTGGTATAAAAGGTCAGGTCGGGGCCCTCAGGAATACGGGCCAAACAAGGGAAAGGCCCGTGCCAACAAGAAGTTTTGGCTTAATACAACAACAATAACAACCCTCAGGTCAGCTGTTGTTTCCGTCTCCCGAGACCAGCAGTTTCCTCCAAGTACTCTCCACAATGCCCTTCAAGATGCCAAACCTCCTAAAACGACCAGGGAAGGGACTATCAACGTCACATCTTCTTGCAGGACCTTCTTTCGGCCTGGAGAAGACTCCTACAGCCACTCCTGCAGACACTTAGGTTGAGGAAATGTCATTTTCCACCTTCAAAAGTCGGAATTGGATGAGATACAGAGTGATGACATCAACACGAAAGACGACTGACGGACAGGGAGAAGTGGATATTGAACATATTCCACTTACTCAAGCCCCACATCGTCCGTCAGAAGAAGCCCAAGATGTTGGGACTGCCAATGGTATGTATATTATAATATCTGACTTAATTTTTTTTTATTTGTTGAAAATATACAATATTTTACAGTTCATGCAGAATTCTACGAAAGTGAATTTACAACCTGGATTTTCAGAATGCAATATTTTTACATTCTCTCATACATGTTCCATTTCTTTACAGTCTGCTCTATTTACAGGCTGACCATTTTGAACCCTACAGCCCCACAACGTTGGGCGTGGTAACGACATGAAGTTGACATACATAGAACATTACACTATCGGCGTGAGTTCCAGGTAGACGTCCGACCTTGCTTTCTTTGCGCGTACATTTGCAGCGCAATTTACGGTGCTGGCTTTACGTCCGTTAGCCCGTGTCCTGTTTACCAGCTGTTCAAGGTCATTTCATCGCAATGATGCCCACGATCCACATATGTGGGCATACGCCATCGTGATACGTGAATGTGTGACCCCAGCATAATTACGTTCAGGTCTCACATTCACGTACCAATGCACGTACTCAGACGCATGAGCGACAATTGATAGTTGGCAACAGCTTAGGTCAGTAAACCGTAAATGTAACGTAAAACATACATAAAATCGTAGACATACGGTGACGGGTCATCCGGGCTCTAAGCTCCGCCCACTAGGGCGCCGTAGCCCGCTCCAGTTTTGAAATGTTCAAAACAAGTTGTGGGTGGTCACGCCAAATGTCACCTGATGTAGCTCCAGGCATTGCACGTGGGACCCACGGTGACTACTGCAGGGTAGGTGCTAGGGTCACCTGCATTGTTTGGCCGTCGTTGTTTTCTTTACGCCGCGAAGCACGTGGCCTCCTAATTGCGCTGTAGCCTACGGGGAAACCGATTCACCCATTTACAACCCTGTATGACATGGCAACGCTGTAGCGTGGTATAAAAGGTCAGGTCGACGCCAACAATGGAAAGACCCATGCCAACAAGAAGTGTTGGCTTAATACAACAACAACAACAACCCTCAGGTCAGGTATTGTTTCCGTCTCCCAAGACCAGCAGTTTCCTCCAAGTACTCTCCACAACACCCTTCAAGATGCCGAACCTCCTAAAACGACCAAGGAAGGGACCATCAACGTCACATCTTCTTGCAGGACCTTCTTTTGGCCCGGAGAAGACTCCTACAGCCACTCCTGCAGACACTCAGGTCGAGGAAATGTCATCTTCCACCTACAGGAGTCGGAGTTGGATGAAATACAGAGTGATGACATCGACACGGAAGACGACTGACGGACAGTGAAAAGTGGATATTGAACATATTCCACTTCCTCAAGCCCCACATCATCCATCAGAAGAAGCCCAAGATGTTGGGACTGCCAATGGTATGTATATTATAATGTCTGACTTAATTTTTTTTTATTTGTTGAAAATATACATTATTTTACAGTTCATGCAGAATTCTACGAAAGTGAATTTACAACCTGGATTTTCAGAATGCAATATTTTTACATTCTCTCATACAAGTTCAGTCACTTTACAGTCTGCTCTGTTTACAGGCCAACCATTTTGTACCCTCCAGCCCCACAACGGTGGGTGTGGTAACGACATGAAGTTGACTTACATAGAACATTACACTATCGGCGTGAGTTCCAGGTAGACGTCCGACCTTGCTTTCTTTGCGTGTACATTTGCGGTGCAAATTACGGTGCTGGCTTTACGTCCGTTAGCCCGTGTCCTGTTTACCAGATGTTCAAGGTCATTTCACTGCGATGATGCCCACAATCCACATACCCATGCATGAGGGGAAATTGGTAGTTGGCAACAGCTTATGTCAGTAAACCATAAATGTAACATAAAACACGTAAAATCGTAGACGTATGGTGACGGGTCATCCGGGCTCTAAGCTTTGCCAACTAGGGTGCCTTAGCCCGCTCCAGTTTTGAAATGTTCAAAACAAGTTGTGGGTGGTCACGCCAAATGTCACCTGATGTAGCTCCAGGCATTGTACGTGGGACCCACGGTGACTACTGCAGGGTAAGCGCTAGGGTCACCTGCATTGTTTGCCGTCATTGTTTTCTTTCCGCTGTAAAACACGTGGGCCTCCTAATTGCGCTGTAGCCTACGGGGAAACCGATTCACCCATTTACAACCCTGTACGACATGGCAACGATGTAGCGTGGTATAACAGGTCAGGTCGGCGCCAACAAGGGAAAGGCCCGTGCCAACAAGAAGTGTTGGCTTAATACAACAACAACAACACCCCTCAGGTCAGCGGTTGTTTCCGTCTCCCGAGACCAGCAGTTTCCTCCAAGTACTCTCCACAACGCCCTTCAAGATGCCGAACCTCCTAAAACGACCAAGGAAGTGACCATCAACGTCACATCTTCCTGAAAGACCTTCTTTCGGCTCGGGGAAGACTCCTACAGCCACTCCTACAGACACTCAGGTCGAGGAAATGTCATCTTCCACCTACGGGAGTCGGAATTGGATGAGATACAGAGTGATGACAGCGACACGGAAGACGTCTGATGGACAGGGAGAAGTGGATATTGAACATATTCTACTTCCTCAAGCCCCACATCGTCCGTCAGAAGAAGCCCAAGATGTTGGGACTGCCAATGGTATGTACATATATTATAATGTCTGACTTAATTTTTTTTAATTTGTTGAAAATATACAATATTTTACAGTACATGCGGAATTCTACGAAAGTGAATTTACAACCTGGATTTTCAGAATGCAATATTTTTACATTACCTCATACGTGTTCCATCACTTTACAGTCTGCTCTGTTTACAGGCCAGCCATTTTGTACCCTACAGCCCCACAACGGTGGGCGTGGTAACGACGTAAATTTGACGTACATAGAACATTACACTATCGGCATAAGTTCTAGGTGTACGTCCGACCTTGCTTTCTTTGCGCGTACATTTGCGGCGAAATTTACGGTGCTGGCTTTACTTCCGTTAGCCCGTGTCCTGTTTACCAGCTGTTCAAGGTCATTTCACTGCGATGATGCCCACGATCAAAATACTTGGGCATACGCCGTCGTGATACGTGACTGTGTGACCCTAGCATTACATGAGATCTAATGTCTCCTTAATATACCTGATTTGACCACCATTTAGAGAACACCTCTGCACTATAGGCTTAAGGTTCTTGCAGCGTCCCTTAAGCCCTTGCTGCAATTGCGTTCGTCAATTTTACTGTACCTCTTTCATATTTTATTTCTTCCATATTACTTACTACCGTCTCGTAACAATTGTTTCATAGTGCATTTGAGAGGTTTTCTTCTTGTTATACCTTTAAACACTTTTTGCTCTCAATTTCTTTTTTACCACTGAATGACCTCTTAGGACGTAGTGACCTTTGGACTAAATTTTGTATCCATTTATATATTAACATTGTTTTTATATTTTCAATATATATATATGTATATACAGATACATAGGCACGTTGTGTGTGCGCGTAAAATGTATATGTAATACTTAAACACAAACAAAGTCGATTCCCGAAGGCGATTAATTTTCATGCTCTTGCTTCCTTGGCTCTTAAATATGGCCCCCGTGGGTCCCACCATTCCGAGATGAAGACTAAAGTTGCCCCTGGGACTCGCAGAAGACGGGCGATAATGATGCCAATCGTGTCCAGGAGGAGATGGGAATAGGAGGAGGAGAAGAAGGAGAAGGAAGAAGAGGAAGAGAGGACTGAGTGGTAGGAGGTAGCTTATATATAGTGCGAGGGAACTAATAAAGTATCTGATCTTGTATATGGGTATGAGAATACAGAAGGAAAAGTGATGCATAGTGAGAACTGGCTGCGAAAAAGAAAGAATGGAGGAATGAAGAAAGGTGTAGGTTCTCATTATATAGTGAATATGAAAAGTCTTGGGGTGCGGTTGTCTCATAGCTGTAGGATAATATGAGGTATAAGGCACATGGAAAATGGATATGGACGAAAGAGAGATGGAGGAAAAAGACCTTCAAGTATTATAAGAAAAAAAAAAAAGCACACACTAGAAGGGGGGAAATACGAATTTGAAAGGATAACCGAGGGTAGAGAACAGGAGAATGAATGAATTGAAGAATTAAGTTTATGTACTCGTAAAGTCTATTATAAGCCGAGATCAGCGTGGATGATTGAATGATTTTTTCTTATACAAAGCACTTGTCAATTATCAGCACGTGACCAGATAATCGTAAATTGCAAATGAAACAAAAACCTCAAACCTCTCTCTCTCTCTCTCTCTCTCTCTCTCTCTCTCTCTCTCTCTCTCTCTCTCTCATTCTGATCCTGGTGTAAAATTTAAATTACGTCGATCATTTTCATGACCAGATAATCTTAAAATTGCCAGGAAAACCAGAAAAATTCTAAAGATGTTTCTGTATACGTCATACGGTTAGCACTAACTCTCTCTCTCTCTCTCTCTCTCTCTCTCTCTCTCTCTCTCTCTCTCTCTCTCTCTCTCTCTCTCAATGCTTTCCACGTGTTCGTCTTCCTCACGATCGTCGTCCCTCGCTCCCATCTCCAGATTCCCATCACAAGGAGAGCATCATTCTCGGGAACTGGTAGAAGCCCAGCCTCCCTTTGAGGATTCCCTCGAGAGCTGTTTCCGAAGGCCTATCTGCTAGAGGTCCGCTTAGGGGCTACACAGCCTCAGCGCATATGTTGAGGTCTATGACACGAGGAGACACATATCGCCGGAATATTCCAGGGAGACCTTCTCTAGGGTCATATTTGGTCCACGGAACCCTCGACATGTTTTTCTAGAGTGCAGGATGAGATGCCCTAGAAGGAATATAGATGAGAGTTGATCGAATAGATAGATGGATAGATAGGTAGAGAATGGTAGCAGTGAGATAAAGAATTGCTCGATGGTTGAACTTTCGCTTTTCTTTCTCTTAGAATAATTTTTTATGGAAACCGAAAAAAGAATATCAGCGATAGTAATTGCGTAAAGGTTATAGGTGTTTCATTGTTGGAACCAGGTAACGATAGTATCTACAACTGGTATCGATAATACATATAAATATTATGGTCTTCTTTAGATCTCTATATATTATATATATATATATATATATATATATATATATATATATATATATATATATATATATATTAGTATTTGAAATTGTGGAGTTTGGTCTTTACAAACAGAAAAAACAAGAAAGCAAGTGATTCCCGATTTCAAGACGATTTCAAGACATATATCAGTCCTAAGATGACTACCAGATCTTAATTTGTTTACAGATTGAAATGAAAATAGCGACTTAGTTTTTCCATATATTTACATGCTGAGGCTTTCTGTAGCTGTTTGTGAGTTAAACACATTTTCCAATGGAGCCACCATGTCACTTAATAATGATGTCACTTCAGGTCTCCTACAAAATCCCTCAAGAAAGTTAGTGTATATTCTTATGCAGTATGAATGTATACGGAAAATTTACAGTCATTCATTTCATATCAATCCGTAAGCAAATTAAGATTTGGCAGCCGTGTTGGAACGGATTTTTAAATATTATTTATATATTTTTTTTATTCATTTTTTTGTCTATCACTGTCCCCCAATTCGATCGGGT
This sequence comes from Macrobrachium nipponense, assembly GCF_015104395.2. Classification (NCBI taxonomy): domain Eukaryota; kingdom Metazoa; phylum Arthropoda; class Malacostraca; order Decapoda; family Palaemonidae; genus Macrobrachium; species Macrobrachium nipponense. The sequence continues at coordinate 114,016,252 of NC_061107.1, forward strand.
GGTATTTATAGTGTGGAGTTCCGGGTTGCATCCTGCCTCCTTAGGAGTCCATCACTCTTCTTACTATGTTCGCTGTTTCTAGGAGCGCACTCTTCTGTATGAGTCCAGGAGCTACTTCAGCCTCTACTTTTTCCAAATTCCTTTTCAGGGAACTTGGGGTCGTGCCCAGTGTTCCTATGATTATGGTTACAATTTCCACTGGCATATCTCATATCCTCCTTATTTTTATTTTCAGGTCTCGATACCTATCCATTTTTTTCCCTTTCTTCCTCTTCAACTCTGGTGTCCCAAAGTATTGCGACATCAGTGAGTAATACTTTCTTCTTGATTTTGTCTACCTAAGTCTTGTCTGGTCTATTTGTTATTATTATTATTATTATTATTATTATTATTAATTATTATTATTATTTATTATTATTATGTATTATTATATATATATTATTATTCTATTATTATTATTATTATTATTATTTTATTATTATTAATTATTACTTATTATATATAATATACAATATATATAATATATACATACATATATCATAGTGTATTTATTTGTATATTTATATATGTATATATGTGCATATATATACACACATATGCTCGTATATATAAAGACACAAAAGTATTGCTGTTTTTTGTCTTGGGTTATATGTCAAGTCAGTATTACTTTCCTTAACTAAAGAAAACTTAGCTTTTGAATGGTCAATGAACAGAGGGAAGTTGTTTTTACATATTAATATATCCTTATCCTTGAATTTCAATTAAAAATATTGACAAAACAAAATTAATTTTTACACATGAAACTAATCACAAGCAGTGAATGGATTCCTTTATGTAAATAACATCGGTGTTCCACCGGCAAACATAAGTATGTCTTCCTGTCCTACATTATCAGAGATTCACTCTAATTTCCTTTCCGTCTTATTGAGGCCAGCTCCTGCAACCTCGTGCCAGCTTTTTAGAACTGCAAGTCTGTTCTGTAGTCTTTCGTTGTTTTCCCAGCGTTCCTCCGTCATCTGGAGGTTATAGACAGGCCCGTACCCAGAGTTTGTGTGTGTGTGTGTGTGTGTGGGCGGGGGAGGGGTGGTCGTTTTCTCCCAAAACTGGACCTCGCCTTCTATAAATGTCATTGCATATATAGGTGTATACAAGATGAAATACTTGAAAATGTTATTTTAGTTCTATTAAGAAGAAAAATTAGGTATGCGGTCTATGCCCTTCTACCAGATTAGATGTTATACAAAGTACTGACTTTGGTTAAGAGAATTTTACTTAAAATCACTTACAAATATGGTGGCCCATATCATATTAATATTATCACTTGTATTTCCTACTACTATTTAATGTTAAATAAAAAAAAAATTCATATAAAAAAAAGACTTGCCAAAAAAACAAAAGGTTGTTGTTTATTACTTTGTAAGTACAGGTCACAGAAAATATGGACTTCAAGAAACATTTTTTTTAATTGGGGCGATCGTTCAACCGCCCCCCCCCCCCCCCCCCCCCCCCCCCCCCCCCCCCCACCCCCCCCCCATCTTCTCGGTAAAGGCCTGATAGAAGTGGCGGAGCCACTTTTCATTCTTCGCCTGAAGATTTCGCAGCTCACCCTCCTAAAGAAGACTCTTCTATGCTGCTTGTCCAGCCTCGCCATCCCTTCCAGCCGGTGGTCTTTTCTCTTGCAGTAATTTACCCTGCTGACCAAGCGTCATTTTATTCTCTTGCAGCTGACATTGGAAGCAACGATTTTCTCTCGACAGCTTTCTAGCTTGTTCTTACAGTTCTCGAACGTTGAATTGGAGGTTTTCCATCTCAGTCTTGAGTTCGTTTTCCAGTCCTCGGATTCGTTTAGTCATCTGCATCCTTTCTCCTCCCATCTCACGCAGCTCTTGCTCTAGCTTCCCTCCTACTTCCTCTTGTTAACGAAGTTGGCAACTTAGCTTTGCTATCCTCTCCTTGTTAAGCCGTCCTGTGTGCGACATCCATCATCTCCTTTTCATCTCTTTGCATCTCCTTTTCTGTTTCCTTACTATTTTCTTCGAAAATGTTTTCCAGCTTTTCCCTGCAATGCTTAAATTTTTCCTTTAGGTCTGTCCACACTACGAAACATTATCTGGAAACTAAGTCTGCAAACTGTTGCAAACACTTTTTACCGTAAATTTGTTTCCTATCCAGATTGGAAAACATTGTGTTTCTGTGTGTATATGTATATACACATGTATTATGCATATGTTATATATGTGTGTGTGTGTGTGAGCGTGTGTATATAAATACATATACTACATACATATTTTCAAATACATTTGTGCACTTATCATACGTACTTATATATTAATATATGTATATGTACATATACATATACACACCGGTATGTGGAAATACATACGTACATAATCATATTTACATATGCATATGTATATATATATGTACACATGCACTTATGTGTACATATGTATGTGTACACATGTGCATGTCTGTGTGTGAGACACTCCTTTTTCGAAAATCTTCCTCACCCACCCCATCTCTTTTTCTTTCTCTTATTAATCCCTCCTCGAGTGCGTTAAAACTGCCAAGAGGCTACTGCACCAACAGGCATCCTAACGACAACTGAGATCTAAACAGGAAACTGTTTGCGAAAAAAGTTTGCAAACAATGTTACTTGGTATGAACAGGCCTTTTGTAAACATCATCATCGATTTTCTGCTTCTTAATTTTGCACAGTATGTAGCCGGTTACTGCGCTATCCAATTCAAAAACAGCAACCAGAAGTAAATTCTTAATTCCAAAGGCAGTGTCAAGACCTGGGTCCATTTTGACGGATTCCGCTCTCTCTCTCTCTCTCTCTCTCTCTCTCTCTCTCTCTCTCTCTCTCTCTCTCTCTCTGTATAAATATTATATATATATATATAATATTTATATATATATATATATATATATATAGTATATATGTATATTATATATAAACATACACATATATATGTGTACATATGTATTTATATGAGTGTGATATTAATTTTTATATATAATACGTATATATATATATGTATATATATATATATATATATATATATATATGCATACACTTTACTTGAAGACATTGAGGAATACTACTGATGCCGAAACTGATTATGATATTGGTGATCCTGTTCTGTTGAACAGTGAGGATGGTGGTACTCATTATGATGACAAAAATAACCCTACATCAAACTCTTATGTAGATGTTGCTGAACCATACACATGGATTGAAGTTGAATTTAATTATAATACTCCCAAACAAATGCATAATGTAATGAGTTATATAGACTCATAAAGTAAGTGGATTTGAAAGCTTGACACTTATATGTGCATTGCTAAGGGTTTTGCGTAGGAAATGGACGGTCATGTAAGTAAAACAATACTATTTAATTTCCATGTATATACAAACTGTGTTCCAGTTGGAATGGTGTTAGCTCACGAACCTACCACTGAAAATTATTGTAGTGAAAATAGCCTCAAATTAAATACGCCAGACTTCAGAATAGTATTTTCAAGGGACAGATACCAGATTCATGGTCTAGACTTAGGAGAAAGGATGGTTAGTGTCACTAATAAAGAGATCAGTATTATTATGTACATATTTTGAGGTGTAGCACTTGCACAGAATGTACAAGAAGTGTAGCAAATGTGTAACATGAATATATTATACAGGATTACTTGTGTCACTAACAAATATCTCGGCATCCAACGAGTTTTAATTTTTTTCATTTTTTACTTCTTCCACATTTTAATAACTTTTTTATACATGATGTGTTACTTGCAAGCTAAAATAAAGTTAAATTCTGCAAATATACTCATTCCGTGAAGTTGTAGTAAATTATTCTTATTAAACTGGAAGCATTTTCATTTTTTTTCTGTAAAATGTGCAAAATAAATTCCACAGCGAAAGAGATAAATCAACATCTACGTCTTTATCTGTGAAACTTTCTAAGCCAGTGATTAAGCCATGAAGCCTCTCTCTCTCTCCTCTCTCTCTCTCTCTCTCTCTCTCTCTCTCTCATATTAGAAGTGTCTGTCCGCAATTCTTATCCTACAAGGCCATGCATAAGTGACAGAATGGCAAGGACGTCTCCTATCCTTCCCACGTCTTCCTGTAGTCTTTATTATAACGACCTTTTGTTGTGATGGTGGAACCCACCTTGACCCCTGGAGCTATGATTTCTAAGCGTGCGAGTTTGGTTGTTCTGCTGACCATGAAGGGAAGTTTTGTTTTGGTTATTTTTCTTAATATTTTCAAACCTCTTACTAAAGAATTGTCATTGTTATCATTTGTACTGTTTATCTGTGTTTCACCTTACATCGTAATATGGAAATTATTGCAGATTATTTTAATTAACATGATATGAGGTTAAAGCATAATCAGTAGGTAAAGAATTTTATTATAATAATATTGATAATGATGACCAAACAATAAATTGAAGTAATTTTAGTAGTAGGAGAATGAGTAACAGTAAAAGTAGTACCATTTACATCAGGTGAAAATACCTCTAAATCCTCTCTGATTATCTAGTCCAGTGGTTCTCAAACTGTGTTCCGCGGAACCCCAGGGTTCCGTGAAGGACTTTCAAGGGTCCGTTGCCAAATATATATATATATATATATATATATATATATATATATATATATATATGTATATATATATATATATATATATATATATATATATATATATATATATATACGTTTGACGAAAGTTTATTTATATTTATTGATTTACTCATTCATTAGAACAGGGGTGGATAAGTGAAATATGAGTAATGAATCTTTTGCATCTGAAAAGAGAGAGAGAGAGAGATAAACTGTACAGTGTACGTGAAGCGTACCTGTCCGTTTGGCAATTGTACGGGTCCCACTACACCCGCCACTGCTGCTACCCCTTACTTAGAAGAGTTGCCAATACAGTGATTTGTAGCTAGATCTACAGTTATATGCTCTGTCTACCGACTTTTTGCAACAGTTAGTGACATAGCAAAACATACAGAGATCTTTGTATTTGAAATATATGGCGACACTTTTAGATAAAACTCTGTGTCTCTATTAAGTTGTTTATTAAAAATGTCAGCCTCTGATGAACGAGTTTATCAACATTCTAGCGACTTTTAGGAATGACTCTAGCAACATTCTAAAATCAGAGTTGTTAATTCTGCATTGCTAACCAACCAGTATTGCCATGGACTTCATGAGAAGTGTATTGTGCTGCGTTCTTGTGTTATTCATTGCATTGTCAAATTTTTAGGATGGAAAATTGGCTAAAATACCACACCTTACGGCCGAAGTTGCAAGGTGATAATACATCTACTAATTCTTCTGTGTTAATGAACCTGCCGAACAGCCAGTAGCAGCTAGTGATGAAAGAAAATCCTTGCATGAACTACATGCCTCTACTTCTGTGGCACAAGAATCAAGAGCTATTAAATTACGTATTGGGAATTCAAAGAAGCGCAAATTTGATGACAGATACATAAAATTTGGTTTTATGTCAGTTGGAGATGAAAATGCTCCTGATGGACAATGTGTTGAATGTGATCAAGTTTTGGCTAATAGTAGCTTGAATCCTGCAAAACTGAGGAGACACCTTGAAACAGTTAGGTAACAAACACGTTGATTATTTGACAAGAAAACGAAATCTCTTAAAAGAAAGTATTGTTTCCATAAAAAAGATTTGCTTACCATGACAATAGAAACGGACTTGAATCATCATACCGAGTAAGTTATCGCATTGCTAAAGCTGGTGAAGCTCAAACGATTGCAGAATTTTTACTAAAATTGTGCATGAAAGATGTGGTTTTCTGTATGTTTGGTGAGAAATATAGCAAGGTTCTTGACACTGTACCCCTGTCAAATGACACCATATCACGTCGAATCAAAGAGATGGCAGATAATTGTGAAACCGTGTTAATAAAACGCATAAACACAACTCCTGTGGGTTTCACCTTTCAGCTTGATGAATGAACCGATGTTGTCGGGTTAGCAGTCCTCCTTGTGTTTGTACGATAAGTGTCAGATGAATCTGTACATGAAGATCACAGTCCTCCTTGTGTTTGTACGATACGTGTCAGATGAATCTGTACATGAAGATCTGCTTTTGTGCCAAGCTCTCGAGACAACTACAAGAGGTGAGGATATATTTAAGATATTAGCCACATACTTCAGAAAAAATGATCTTAATTGGAACCTTTGCATTGCTGTTTGCACTGATGGTGCAAAGGCAATGACAGGCTCAGTAAAGGGTGTAATTGGTCTCATCAAAAATGTTGCACCTGCTGTGGAGCATAGACACTGTTGCCTTCATAGAGAAGCACTAGCTGTGAAAAAGATGCTAAGTGATCTAAAAGAGACAATTAATGAAGTAATCAAGGTAGTTAATTTCATCAAGGCTAAGCCTCTTCATTCTCGAGTGTTTGCCTCATTGTGTCAGGAGATGGGACCCATTCACATAACCCTGTTGTTACATACAGAAGTGCGTTGGTTATCTCGTGGTAAAATTCTTTCACGTGTGTATGAATTGAGGAATGAGATTGAAGTATTTCTGAGGGAGCACAAGTCTTCTCTGTTAAGCCACTTCACTGATGAAGTCTGGGTATGCAAGGTGGCCTATCTTGCAGATATATTTTGGAAATTCAAAGAGCTTAGCTTATCATGACAAGGTTCTGCTATCAATATTTTGAATGCTCAAGACAGAATTAAATCCTTTCTTCTTAAGATTGAGTTCTGGGATGGCTGTATAAAGAAGAACCAGACAGAGTGCTTGCCAATTGCCATACATTCCTGAATGCAAATTCCTTAGAATCGGCTGGTAGTACAAGAGACTACATGATTTTGCACCTACAACAATTAAAAGATAATTTACTAGAGTACTTTCCAAAACAATCAAACCCTCTGACATGGCTGCGCAACCCATTCATGGATGAGGATAATGTGAGGATAATGTGATGAAGCAGAGTTTGTCAGTGACTGAAAACGAACAGCTTATTGACATTTCGACTGATCTAACTTTGAAAACTAAATACAACAAGGACTCTCTCCTTCCTTTCTGGATAAACCAGTTGCATGAGTATCCAGAATTATCTAAACGGGCATTGAAACATCTTATGCCCTTTGCAACAACATACATGTGTGAAGCAGCTTTCTCTATTAATATTGCAACTAAAAACAAATACCGAAGCAAGATGGATGCAGCACGTGATATGCATCTGCAGTTAACAAACATAGTTCCAGACTTTGATGGGCTCTGTAGCCAGAAGCAAGCTCACCCATCGCATTAAAAAAAGGTAAGAATTTTGATGATGAGTAATATACTTTGCATTTTTATTTTATTTTAGTCGTGTGTGTGTGTGTGTGTGTGTATTTGTTGGGGAAGGCTCAACATTTATGGGCGACATATCCACATATATTGGGTGAAGGGGTTGTAGGGGGTTCCACCGAGTACCAGCAAATGCAAAAGGGTTCCGTTAACTGGAAAAGTTTGAGAACCACTGAATTCTAGTCAATCTTGTTCTATATACTTCTGAGCGGCGCGGCATTACATGCAGAAAACGATTTTGGCAATTTTTCATAACTTTTATTTCAATCTATGCTTGGTACACGTGTTTGTGGTATCAAAAGGCATGACGTCATTACAGATGGCGATTTCGACGTGAAAGCTCCCTTCATCTAATTTTAGCGCAGATTCTCTCATCTCAAAGGTCCTTGTTAAAGGATTTGAAGTTAATTTAGTATCTAATACTGGCTAATCTGAGTATGAACGTCACATACGGGATACGATTCCCTGAAACAAGGCGATTTATGTATTTGGCTTTGAGTCACAGGGTGATTTAAGCTCATAAACAGGGATGAAGTCAGCAAGGTCAAGAGGAGTATCATCGTTAGTGGGTACCTGACGCTATGCCACTGCTTCTACTCGGTGCCCCCTAGGGGAGACGATCATCTCTATTTCACGTGGGTAGCATTTATAGACGAGCCAAGTCCTTTTGCTCTCAAGGAGAGCATTATTGCTTTCCTTAAGTAGGAAGTGTGCTTTGTTAGAAATATGAGAATTATACCCTTGACATATTAAAGTGAAGTGGAGGGGAGGAACTACAGCACTTGGAAACATCAGCGTTTTTCTTATTTATTTTTACTCGAAATGACGAAAAGAGGACCATCTCCAGGTTCTGTATAAAGATAAAATAAAATAAAATAAAAAATTTTAAATGTCAAGCGTTATGTAAATTTAATCAAGTTCCTTCCTGACGGAGGTGTTATCCATATTTTGTTAGTTTTGAAAGTTGTCTAGCAATATTGATTCTTTTGCAAACCTACCGTAACATCACATGCCAAGTAAGAGATGCTAAGAATACATTCAAATGGCTGGTGGAAACGTTCTCGTTTAAATATCCTACAGTTTTAAGTTTTTTCTGAAAGTCTTTTTTGTGATAAGGTTACTAGCATTGTGCACTTCTCTACCCTGGTTGTCAGTCACCTAATTCACACTTAACTGTCCAGTACGTAACTCGCTGGAGCGCCTCAGTGGCGTGGTTGGTATGGTTTTCGCTGTCACCTCGGTGACCGCGAGTTCGATCCTCGACATTCCACTGGGGGGTCAGAGGTGTGTATTTCTGGTGATAGAAGTTCACTCTTGACGGGGTTCGGAAGTCACGTAAAGCCGTTGGTCCCGTTGCTGAATAACCACTGGTTCCATGCAACGTAAAACACCATACAAACAAAAGTAACTCGCTGGTTAAATTATTTCGCTCTACCATTTCAATATACTTTTACTAATGAGCTGAATGATTATTTATCATATTAGTTGAGATACGTTATGTCCTAGTCTCTCTCTCTCTCTCTCTCTCTCTCTCTCTCTTAGTTATTCATGCATGCACGTGGTAAGGCACTTTGCTCTACATGTTAATCTATCTCGAAAGTAACTGAAAAGTTGCGCTCTGGTAAATCCAGGGAATCGCATGCAACTGAACTAAATTCAGGAAATTTTCGAAATTGGTCGTGAATGGTGGCAAGGGGTAATTAATCCCACGCGTAATGTGAGAGTATTCACGATCACGAATTTTTTGTATTTCGTAATTACTGGAAGAAAACTGTAATTATTGCGTATTATTCTACGGCAGTTCCACCCACTCTTGATTACGCGTAATTGCCCAGCATGAAAGCGCCTCTCCGTTGCATCTTTGTGCCTCCGTCTCGTGCAAGTTAATTGACGTTCTTGTTGCAAGTCAATCATACAGGGATGTCATTTTAATTTTGGGCTTTTGGTTTGCTGGATTTGATGAACACTGCGACTCGTTCGTAAGCAAATGACATTCCTGTTCTAGGAATCATTTGTGCGAAACTCCTCCTCTGGCCCGGGGACCGGGAAAGCATGCCGTGTAGAACTATACGGACAAACATGGGATAGTCGAAGAGCCCCAGGCAGCAGTGGGAGGTAAAATTAGCTTCTGTAATTCGTCCAGAGGAAGAGAGGAAGGAAAAATTCTTCTAGTGAGTGTTTTATTTATTTATTATTATTTTATTTTTATTTTTTTTTTTTGAAGATCTACTTATAGGTTTAGATTTAGTTGAAATTTTTTGCATTATATATAAGCCTACATCACATCTTGCTTCTGAAGAGGTTAGATTCATGGTTTAGAAGATTGTAGGCAGGTTTGGAAGATTTTGCGATAGGTAAAGTGCTTAGCTTGTAGTTTAGAGGATTTACCATTTTTTGTGTGTAGATGTGCCCAGTGTCTTAGTATTGGCCTCTGATTAAGGAAAATTGTCGTTTGATCGAGTTTGTCGTTCATTCCAAGGACTTACATGAATCTTGGAGGTTTTCTGTTGTTTGAATAGAATTTTAAGTTTTGTTCGAATTTTGCCTAGAGAAAGACCAGTCCCAGCGATTTATCACATAAAAATAAGTGTTTTTTTTTATCTCATTATATAAGTTATAATTTTTATCTGGGCTTGCCTTTCAAAAATAGATATAGCTCATCTGCAATTTATGGCGTCATAATGACCAAAAATGGCACCACTAATCTGTTGTCTCCCACTTACTTCAGACCTGTAGCCTCCCAGAAGCTTTTAAATAACGATTACTGGATCAGCAGTTGGTTGTTCTGTGGTGTCTCTGAATATCAGTAGTATACGACTGCTAGAAATCTTTTAAAACGTGGAAAATGAGCATGAATCCAAGAAAGGTTTATTTCGTCTTTAGATTGCAATGAAAGATGGATATATTGGCTTCATTTATAAAAATCTAAAATAGGCTTATTACCTAGTTTTATGATTTGTTTCAAATGCAACTGCCAGGTCTTTCGTTAGTCTTGCTAACAAGCTATATCCACCTAAGAGGTTTCAGTCAATGTCGGTCAGGCACTGAAAATTACAAATATATATATATATATATATATATATATATATATATATATATATATATACATATATTATAAATATATATTCTGTTAAGGCCATGGTAATATTTTTATAGGAGAAAGTCGAAAAAAATTAAAATTGTTCCAATACTGATGATGTATTCTCTAAAACAAATCAATTTAGCCTCTGAGAACATTACAATTATATTTTGTAGATTCAGCACGCAAGATAAATAAAGTTGTTAATAATGAATGTGCCATATATGTATTATTACAGTTTATACTTATAAATATATACATATGCGTATGTTTGACAAATATATGCCTATGTGTATGTTTGATAAGCGTTTTTGTTTAAATTGTTAACTATGAAAACCTCAGTTGAATTACTTTTAAAAGATATTTTTACGAATTTCCGCTTGGAGTTATATATGAACAGCATTTGTGTCTGTTACAGAGCAAGAATGGGGTCACATTTGCATGGTTTATTATTTTTGTTCACAAAATTCTAACGCATATCTCTATTCCCCTCTACGAAACGTTGGAAGAGATTTCGGAGATCCGGGAGATCTACTGAGAATCACGTTATCTGTAATACATCCGATGTGGGAACGATATCGGTAATTGATGCAGTGTTCGGTTGGAGGTTGAATTGGATGTGCTATAAACCAGTATTCTCTTTAAATAGAAATAATTCCGTCGATTGAACTGAGTAAGAAAATGTTTATGAAAATAACAAATAAGTTTTTTTTAAACGCATTAAAACTGTGATAACGTAGTATGTAAATGCTTATGAAAATAAACCAGTATTCTTTTTAAATAGAAATAATTCCGTCGAATGAACTGAGTAAGAAAATGTTTATGAAAATAACAAATGAGTTTTTTTAAACGCATTAAAACTGTGATAACGTAGCATGTAAATGCTTATGAAAATAACTTTTTCTTACGTATTAAAACTGGGATAATATAGTCCACGAATGTTCAATTTAAATTTTTTTCGTGCTTCTTGAAACGTATGAATACTAACTCATTATTTAACTATTACGTTTATCATTTCTACGTTTAAATGGTTTCTCAGGGGAGCATTGAGGACACTTTCCACGGAATGGGCTTTTTCCTAGGCAGGAACTTCATTGAAGTCTTAAAGGAATTAAGTAAAAACAGTTTAATATTTGTGAGGAGATGTATCATGATTATTTATTTATTTTACATCTACACTTCCTTTGCTGTTTATTTTCTCGCATAAACTTTCCAGCTATAAATTTCTCCGAGTCTTTCTCTAATGCAAAGTGAATGGGAACCCAATTTTTTTCCTTTTTGTCTGAATGAAACACGAAAAGGGAGGGTAAGGAAGGAAAGATAATAAAGGATGCCTTTATCCTGTAGGATGCGACAGATTTACCTTTGGAAGGAAGTTGCATTGTATGAGGATTTACTCCTAACCCTTCCACCTTAAGGAAACCAAGTTGATCTTCGCCAGGTCGATCATAACCAAGTCGATCTTCTCGTCGCAAGAATAAAACGTCCCATCTAATAACAATAATAATAATGATAATGAAAAGTGAGTTCTTTAAGGCTAAGCACATTACTGCAGTGTTCTTTCTAGTCGCTGATAAAAATATATGAAAGTTAGATTGAAGAGAGAAAGAGAGAAATTCAATTTTAAAAAACTCGTCTCAATAAAAAAAAATTTAAAAAAGCACTTCCAGAACTCAGGCTGTTCACAAGTGATTTTGAGAAATAAGTACTTGGTTGCGAGTTCGATCAAATGCATTGAGGTTATGAAATTTATTCTTGAAAGGTATATGTAAATTTGGGTGCTTCCATTGATATTTCAAAAGTGAGTAATTAAATGTTAGTCTTATGATATATATATATATATATAGTATATATATTATATATATATATATATATATATATATTAAGTATATCACATTACCGTGATTCATATACAATATCGAACTACAAATGTCCTTTAATATCTAATTCGCTCTACCTCGGAATTAATTATATTTTCATATATGCTCAACCGAGGGGGGAAGGGGAATTTATTAAGCGATAATAGAATTGGTGATCAACAGGCGCGAACCAGCTACCTCCCAATTCCAGGACTGGCAGTGAAGCCTTAAACCACCCCGACACCGCAAGAAATATAAGTTCATGCCGTCTCTCACCTGAAATACCTTTAGCGCGGACAGGTATTTTTTGTCTTGGAGACTGCATCAACCCATCTTGTTCTCGGTGGCGTGGTAGTGCTTTTGCCCGCACGTAGTCATCATATAAGTCTATCACATTACCGTGATTCATATACATATATCGAACTACAAATGTCCTTTAATATCTAATTCCCCCTCGGTTAAGCATATATGAAAATATATTAATTCCGAGGTAGAGCGGATTAGATATTAAAGGGACATTTGTAGTTCGATATATATATATTATATATATATATATATATATATATATATATATATGCATGCATATTATATATATATATATATATATATATTGTATACCTATATATATATATATATGAAGAATCCTCACGTGAAAATGAAAGGAGGAGGTACCAAGACTCGACTTTTATTTCAAAGTCGTCTTCAGGGTACTAAACAATTTTAAAAGAACAACTTAAGCGCCTCAGTGGCGTGGTTGGTATGGTGTTTGCGTCCCACCTCGGTGGTCGCGGGTTCGATTCTCGGCCATTCCATTGAGGAGTTAGAGATGTGTATTTCTGGTGATAGAAGTTCACTCTCGACGTGGTTCGGAAGTCACGTAAAGCCGTTGGTCCCGTTGCTGAATAACCACTGGTTCCATGCAACGTAAAAGCAGTATGTCACAAATAACAATGAAACAAGTCAACAACCTACTTCAGTATGCAAATAAACATTGTTCAGAACAAAACAAAAAAACATACTTAGCGGAAATACGCACTTACTACAAATCATAGGTCCCTCGTTGGCTGAGTGGATTTCGCGCTCGGCTACCAGTCCGGTGGTCCGAAGTTCGATTCTCGGCTCGGCCAACGTGGAACCAGAGGAATTTATTTCTGGTGATAGAAATTCATTTCTCGATATAATGTGGTTCGGATCCCACAATAAACTGTAGGTCCCGTTGCTAGGTAACTAATTGGTTCCTAGCTACGTAAAAATATCTAATCCTTCGGGCCAGCCCTAGGAGAGCTGTTCATCAGCTCAGTGGTCTGGTAAAACTAAGATATACTTTAACTACAAATCATACCATATAGGTATATGTATGCGTGTGTGTGTGTGTGTGTGTGTGCGCGTTTATGTTCGTGTGCAGGTGTATAAAAGGAAAAACGACTCACTGTTCATCAGCCTCCCGTATAGTTTTATGAAACAACTAATGTTGCAGAAGCTCTCAGTGCGGAGCGTTCATCCTGAATCAGCAGTTAAAGGATGATCTTCATATAGGATGGTTTCGTAGAAAAGCAGTCAATGTGCAGCTCATCGTGCGCTTGCCGATTCAAGCACATTTTAAACCCGCGTGGAGAAAGTCTCTGCAACACGTAATTTCATATTTTTTTTAGCGTGGGGAGTAATTTATTTTCTAAATTGCATGTAAAGTTCTTTCTTATCGTATTTCTTACATATCTGGCGAGATGCTTTTTTCCCCCCTTGTCATCTGGCGCCAAATAAATGACTTCATGATGCAACAGAATAAGAAGCGAGGGCTGCAACACTTTCTTTTAACAGCTTCAATGCATGTCAGATTTTTATGTCATTGACTTGTAATTTTCTCGATCTGGACCCTGAGGCAGGATTAGTCAACTGATTGGGTATCGCCAGATTTCGGAGAATCAAACTTCTTATAACTCTCTCTCTCTCTCTCTCTCTCTCTCACACACACACACACACACACACACACACACACACACACACAGAGTTGTGCTGAAGGTGCCTACGCTGTTCAACAACCCGTATGTGATCAAGTGAAGGATGGACTGAAATACCTTTAGCTCAAAATAACAATCCCAAGTATAGTACCTGTTAATATTACTATGTTCCAAGGCGGGCAGTTGCTCTTCTATTCTTAGGAAGTAATGTTTAGCGTGTATGTGTATTTGTAGAAAAATGCACACTTGTGCGCATTTTGTTTTTTACATATTATATGTATAGAGTTTGGTTGTGGTTTTTTATGTTAAATGTTTGCTCAGGAATAGCTAATTTTTTTATATTACAAAGCAAATGGTATTTTATTGCATCCCTAAATACCTATTAGGACAATTAAAAGTAACGAGCCCATTTCTGAACCATATATTTAAGTTTGTCAGGTTGTTCGCCACCTAACTACCAGGCTTAGAACCGGTCGGCAGCGGGGGGGGGGGGAGCGACCTGAAGAAGCATTCGAGAGCTCAGCGTAAGCTACAGGACCAGATCAGTCTTCTCCGGATTTGAAAAATTATTACAGCTAAGAAGCAATGGCTGTCACAAATTAATTTGAGGACCGTGGCTCTGGTCGTAATTTCTCACGGATGAATGTCATCGACTTGAACACCTACTACTCAAGAGCTCTACAGAAGGCTTCCATCATCACACCTACTTCGTCACTGCTTTATTATGGACCTAAATGAATGGCTAGTTGTTGAGGTAAGGTTTGCAATATGTACGGTGCATTTGCTTTGCAAACTTTTAACAATAGTTACGTTATTAGTATAACTAGTGTCTAGCAACCAAACCCATATATATATAATAAAGTCGGAAGGGTCTTATATTACGTTAAATTTTGTCATTCATGCAGTCATCACTTAAATTTAATTACATTTTTGAACGTTAAGGACACTGTAAGGAGTAATTTAGATAAATTTATTGATATGAAGTTTTATATTTCCGTATAGTTCACTTAACGTACAAGATTTTTTTCAAGACCAAGCACATATATGCACATTTATGTTTGTAGCCCCTTGCATTGCAAAAGTTTTATAATGTTACGTGTAATGGGTTACAGATCCTTCTGATGTTTCGGAAAATAAGGGGCAATAGTGCGGACCGAATGCAGGTTCTCTGACGGATAGAGCGAGAACGTCCACGCTAAGTTTACAAAGGTTTTGCAACTCGACCAGGATCATCCTATTCGCCAGTCATATCCTTATTGTCCATTGTCTAGTTTTTTCAGTTTATTTTGTAAATTAAAATAATTTTTATAACATATTTTT
>NC_061107.1:114036803-114044303 GCF_015104395.2 Macrobrachium nipponense
GGCTAGAGTACAAAGAGGCATTATGTATTGTATAAGTTCGTTTTAATCAAGCATTCATATACTGTATCACGTTTAGTCATGACTAAAAATTACATTTTAATTGAATCGGCGATCGTGTATCGTTTTGCGAACGTATTATTGGAAGTCCTTTGAAGATTAGTGATAGTGTTTTAATAATAATAATAATAATAATAATAATAATAATAATAATAATAATAATAATAATAATAAAAATCAAAAAAAGGTGCCAAAGAGCCAAATTATAAAAGCAGTCTTGTTTTACAGTCTCTCCCATAATTTTGATGATCGCCGTTGCTTCACTATTTAAGGTGAGAGGGCGAAGTAGATGGCTGCTGGTGTGGTGATCAGAATGGACACTCATTGTTTGATACTGGCTTGCAAATTGACTTGCCCGTTTTCTGTGAAACCATGCAAATAGAGTGTCGGTGACGTCATAGCTAAACGAACATGACAACAGCAATTTGCTACCCTGGTAACAGGAAGATCTTGCAGTTTTATGTTACCAGTCGCACAAAACTTGCCTCAACTTAATTGGATCACTTTCCTTCTTGATGTTGTTCACTATATTCTGTTTTTTTTCATCTGTCCATCCGCCTGAGGTGTTTTTGTATGGTAACACTGCGTCGGGCTTTAGATAGTTACGCTAATTGTAGTTTAGGTAAACAAAAGGATAAGGGATGTTACATTTGTAACTGAAAAGTGTTTTAATAATTTACTGTATGCGAATTACACCGTTAATATTCGAAATAGGATATTATTATAATCGTTGAATGTAACTATCTAAAGCCCTGGACGCAGTGTTACTATACAAAAACACCACAGGCGGATGGACAGATGAAAAAAAAACAGAGTATAGATGCCAGAGATCGTATGTAAAGTCCAGTTGAGGAGTCTTGATATGTATTTTTGAGACCTTCATCTTTTCCAATTGATCTGGAGAGCAACGTCGAATTGTAACAAAATAAAAATGTGTTGAACATTCTATTCGTTGAAAGTTATCGTAATATCAAAATCTCTCATAGTCTTCAATAAATATGCCTCGGTTATCATCCGCTCTAGAAAAGAGAAAATGATTGAGGGAGCTAGTTCCAAAAGAGATGATAAAAAAAGATAGTTATTTGTGGAGAAAAAACTGAATGATAAAATAGCATGATCATAAGTGTGAATTACTATTGATATGTAAAATAAGTACGACTAAAACACCTTGGACATCACTCTAATAAAGAGAATAGAAAGTACTTCAATGATCCTTCATGGCTGTTATTTCATCAACTATCAGAGAAATGACTGGCCAGAAAACAACTAACTGATGATAAAGACTTAAGCAAATCTTCAGTCGGGGAAATAAAAAAAAAAGCGTAGTCTTACTCGTTTGATGATGGATTTAGTCCTTATCTTTGATCAGCAATTCTTCAGCCATGACTGTAAGTGCGGATATGGACGTCAAATCTGCGCGCGTAATTGTTTCAGGTTGCTGTGCAAATAGAGAAAGATGTCCATTGCCTGTCAAACTCCAGCTCCCAGTGTCCCCAGTCCTGTATAAGACTAATATTATTAACAGACTAGATTGTTCCTCTCAATAAGCAAGAGATTCATCGAAGCTTCAAAGCTTTTTCTTTCCTCTTTGAGCTCTGATTCTTGTGATTTGCATTTCAGCGAACGATTATGTCATTACTTACTTGGAAAGGTTCAGTATCCTCGTCAGTGTACCTTTCATAAGGCGCACTTTTTTGAACTTTGTTGACCTTTAGTTTTCTCGTCGAAGACATAAACATTGAATAAACAAACAACTGTGCACAATAATAACAATTTTAAACGGCCTCGTGAACACGTACAACTTATATGTACAACTTATAAACCTTTGTCATTATGATTTTAAATATTATGTATCCTTATTGATACACACTTATTTAACACACACCAATAAACTACCAATCTTATGTGGTAATATGGTCTGAAATGCAATTACTCTCTCAAGCAGTTGTCCTTGAGCCTACCTACAGCTGTATGGTAACAGTGCTACCAGTCCTTGGAGCATCGTGACCCTTTCCAAGGCAAAAGCAAATCACAAGGAAGTGTCTCCATCGGGTGAGGTTAATTGGGCTTCAGTTGGGTGTCACCTGTTAAGGATGTGGATGGTTAGAAGGATATCCTCGATCACCCACTGCTTTACCAAGTACGCGATGACAGCAATGAGGGGCGGCGATGGCACAGATGGATGTCCATGAGGCTTTTGTGGGTTACAAAATGCTGTGGGTTCGAGGGAGGCTCCCCGCAATTGGTGCAGTTGGCAACGCTTTTTTTTCTATTTTGATTTTTTATAGTTTTGATTGTTTTCAGTAAAACGTTATAGTGTGGATGAGCAACGCCGGTACAAGAACTACATTAAGAAGATGATAACAATTTTAACAAGTTACTATAACGATGGTATAAATTCACTGTTAATGATGGATTTCGCTAAGGTTATTAAATAATAATCAGTAAGTATGGCAGTAAAGACGCTCTTGAGGGAAACAATACAGCAAGTAACAGTGAACTTGAGGGACGTTTGCGATGCAGGAAGAACCGTCAACCATATTGTGATATCGATGGCGTGTTCTTGTAAACATGACAATGAAAAAACAAATGGCAAAGAAACAATGACACATAAAGACACAAAACCCCGATTTGTTCGTTTTCTCTTCCCTGTCTGGCAATCAGGCTGGATGATGGTTTTCGTATTTCCGGTGTACTTGTAACCTAATATAATAAAAGAAAAATGGAAAAGAAACATTGAAACACCCGTCGTGCGAACTTTCTATTCCTTGTCTGAGAATCAGACTGGATGAAGGCTCGCATATTTCCCAGGCCTTCCTCTGAATAGAAGTCACTACTGATACCGTAGGAATCTTAAGACTTCTCGTTTTGCGTCGGGTAGAGTTTGTCCGTCCAGAACAGCCATAAGCGTTAAAACAATCCACACAGAACAGCAGCGTTTTCATGATGGCAGAAAGCATATCTCCCGACAGTTTATATTGGTAATATGTATTATATCTTTCGTGTTAATGTTATGGATTTCAAATTTCAAATTCCTGTATGTAATTCTCCTAGGTTGTTTTTAAAACGGTACCCTGTTATTTGAAGGTTGTTAACTCCTCCACGAGTTTATTGATCCTTTAATATTTTTAATCGCCACACATTCAAGCAATAGCTTATTCTTTGTATCCAGTCTGTTGATCTTTGGAAATAAGACTGACTCGCAAAGTCTTTCTCTGCATGTAGGTAGGGGTCAGAACCCAATGTTCTAGAGGCATCCGCTCGTAATTGATTTGCAGTTTATGACAATGCTTTAAATAAGTTTGGAGCGGGGCTTTGCTTTTCTCATTAGTATTGCAGTGTGACCTTGTGCACAAAATGTATGCTTAGAACACTGTACCTAAACACAGGAAGGAGGTAATATTGAAGGTAACTTGCAGCTGAATGCAATCGCAGGCTGTTTCATGAGAGCATCGAATGTAGATACTCACAATTGACTGATGGCGGTGGTTCGAGGTACTACAGAGGTCCAGACTTGACGTGATATTGTAGTTATATTATAATTATTTTCCGAAGTATTACAGAGAGAAGAACGGGAAATATACATTGGTGATTCGAAGAGAGGGATTTTGACAGAAGTGTGTTAGTTTGTTAAATAACTGTTTCATATGAAAATTAAGGCCTCTGATTATGCTAAAATGACAAGTACTAGAATTGTGGATAAAGATTTTTCATTGTTTGTTCCACAGACTCTCACCTTCCCATATCGCATTGGATACTCAATCTTGCGTTCTAAGAAAAAGAAAATGATGTGACTTGCCATGCAGTAGGTCTAAATAATATTACTGTTTTCGAATACTTTTTTTTAAATAATGGAGACAAGGAAACGAAAGGTTTAAGGCAGTGGTTCTTAAGCTGGGGGGGGGGGGGGGGGGGGGGGGGGGGGGGGGCGTGCCCCCTAGGGGACGTCAACAATTTCTAGGTGAGGTGCGAGCCCAAGAGAAAAATGAAAAATTCCCTTAAATGCATTCGTTATTCTCTTAACAAGAGTGAGGAACCAATATTCAAAAGTTTATGAAAAAAATGCAGAAGTATCGCGCTTTATAACTCTAGTTTCCCATAGTCTCCTACTCTAGTTAGACTCGTTGGGCTCACCATATTTTGTAATTATTTACCTCCCTCCCTATCCCTTCTTTCTCTTTTTTTTCATTTTCCTTTAAATCTTGGAGGGAATTTTACTGTAGATGGAAGGGGAGGTGGAGGGAAGCACCAACTCTTTAAGGGGGGAACTTGGTAATAAAAAAGTTGAAGAACCACTGGTTTAGGGGCTGTTGGAATGTCACGAATAGGCAGTTGCAGTGGACAGCGGAGGGCCGATTTACAGTGTTTGATAGATTAGGGGAAAGAAACACTCAGTCACTCACTGAAACGTGGTGACTTGACGCCCTACTTCGGTGTTTGTCCGCATGGGAGGCGCCTCCGTGATTGCTTTACTTTTTTTTCCTTTTTTTCGGCACTTTATAACGAATTTTACGGCTGATGAAACAGTTCTCTCCAATCAGAATGGTGTCGTGATGAGGAATGTTTTATTAGATCTGTTTTCTATAGGGATTAGGATTCAACCAGTTTTCCAGAGTTTTTCAAGCTATTTATGAACTATGTCATGGGTTCTCAACCTGGGGGCCATAGCAGACTGTTGCAAATTATACATTTCAAAATTGATAGAAATTAGAGTTTATATAAAATGCACCATCCTGTCCTGGTAGAAGAGTTTTTTTTCTTTCATTTTTGAATGATCATGTTGACAATAATTTCTTAAGTTACGTAAGATTGTTACATGTGCAAGTTACGTAACAGTGGTACATGTGCGCAATTGTATGATCAGTGTGAATGTGAGGGAAAAGACGGAGAAGTATTTTCATGGGTTTGGCTGGCATTGATGTTGAGATACAATCACCCTCTCCCCTTCTTCTAATCGCCTCTGAATACTAATGCGCCTTCCGTGGTCATTCTGAGGTTGAGATCCCAACTTGTGGCAAGTGCAGTGTGTTTTGCCCTTTCCACTGACGGGTCTTGTGCTTCTAGATACGTTAATCGAGATTGCTTCCGTTTTCCTACGAAAACCGTATCAAAGTTGTTGCAACGATGAATTCTAAGATAAGATAATCATAGCTTTCAAGTTTGTAATAAATTTAGTTCTTAAAAATAAAGGTGTCTTCTTCATGAACATTTTTATTTATTTATTTATTTTATCCTTTTTACCTCTGTATTTTTATTGGGGGTTGGGGTTGCGGAATTGTGGAGAACATTGAAGGGGAGCCACACGAAGGCTGAAAATTCGTGAAGGGAGGGATGAGGTGGAAAAGCTTGAGAACCATAGTGTAACTATACTATGTCAATCTTGGCAGCAGGTTCTGTAGTCTTCTGATATTGAATTGTGGTATTTTACCGACATATTCATGAGGATTCATTTACTTTTTATGTCCTTCAAGAGAGGATTTATGATGAATATTGATTTTCATGGTCTTAGCAATGATTTTTATTAATGAAATGCTATTGCAATTTCCCATCTGTTCACCCAAAAATTTTCCTTGGCCTTTTCCCAGACTATTTTATGCAATTTATGTTTTTTTTTATTTTAAACATGACCAAATATCAAAATGTCGGGATAAAAACAAATTGGAAAGAATTCTAGAAAAACCAAAATGTTTCAGTTTTCGTGTTATGGGTTTTTTCAGACTTCAAAAAACTGGCCACTAGAATTTCATCAATCTTTATTTCGTGTCCAAACGCTAAACTTCCGATCACTCTCTCCTTCTATTACCTTTCATCGCCCATTTAAACTCGATGCCTCACGAACCTTCCGAGTTCAAAAGAGCCGTTTTAAATTTGTAAAATGCTCTTTAACAGTCTCCTTCGGCTACGTGACGGTGACTGGCGGTAGTACTATTATACGTAGCTGCATAGAAGAGATGACTGCATATGAACTGACATTTTTCTCTGCCAGTCGATAGTATGATGACTCTCACTTAACGGCAAAGGCCAGCTTGCTTTTGTTGGTGACCTTTTTAGTTATTCTGAAAGGTATGCGGAGAGAAAATTGCAAAGATGATATTATCATTATTATTTGTAGCAGTTAACGGAGTATGGTGCTACTGATTTCATCCAAATAATTGTCTACTGACCTTTTAACTTATTTTGAAAGGTATGCATAGAGACAAAGACAAAGATGACATTATGTTTATTATTATTATTATTTTCAGTTTTATTACCACTGACGTTTCAAACGCGCTCTGACGATTATTTTCAAGGACTGAATGATTGACATACAAGTTACATGGGTATATATACAAGTGGGGCCGATTATTATTATTATTACTATTATTTGTGGCTGTTAAAAGTGGTATGGTGCTACTTATTTCAGTCAAAGGATTATCTACTGATCCAAGTATTATTGCAACTAGTTTTGTAATTTACATGATGTAGTTGCATTTAGTTTGTTATTTCATTATTATCATTTAATGAGTACCATAGAGAGAAGAAGAGGTAGGAAGGGTGAGAAATTTATGTATTAGAGAGAGAGAGAGATTCCATATATATATATATATATATATATATATATATATATATACATATATATATATATATATATATATATCTGTATACATTTTTTTTATTTGTGATAGGGACAGAGATTTTATTTCTGAATACCAATGTTAATTATGAGAAACATATCGAAATGATCTGAAAGGGATTTACGAAGTTAATATACCTACATTTATATATAATATATATATATATATCTATATATATATATATATCTATATAATGTATCATACATAGTATATATCATAATTATATATATATATATATATAGATCTCTATCTCTCTCTCTCTCTCTCTCATCTCGCTCTCTCTCTCTCTCTCTCTCTTGAACTACCATAAATTTCTCACCTTCTTCCTCCTCTTCTTCTCTCTATGTACTCATAAATGATAATAATGAAATAACAAACTAAATGCAACTACATCAGTGAATTACAAAACTACAGTTGCAATAATACTTGATCAGTAGATAATCCTTTGACTGAAATAAGTAGCACCAATGCCACTTTAACAATAATAATATTACATAACATATATATATATATATATATATATAATATATATATCTCTATTATATGTATATATACATTTTTTATTTTGTGATAGGGACAGAGATTTTATTTCTTAGAATACCAGTGTTAATTATGAGAACATATCGAAATGATCTGAAAGGTATATATGGTTGTGTATGTGTATATGCATGTGTATACACGTTATATCTGGAAAACTTCAAAATTAGAAACTAAAGACAATGTGGGGATACACGTGATGATGGCAATATGTAGTAATAACATTACTGATAATAAAAGCAGTAGCCGCATTAGCAAGCACTCGTACAGTATTAAAAGAAGTACTTGAGTG
>NC_061107.1:114049303-114051803 GCF_015104395.2 Macrobrachium nipponense
TGCCTTTAGATTACAGTAATATATATATATATATATATATATATTACTATATATATATATGCATACATAATCATATACATATAGATATATATATATATATTATATATATCCTTATATAATATACTATATATACATATCATATATATATATATATATATATATATATGATTATGTATGCATATAGATGTGTGTCTATATGTATTTATATGTAATATATGTATATTTATTATATAACATATATCATAAATACACACAAACACACGTGCGCACACACACACACACACACACACACATGAATGCGTGGTGCGTGGATACATCGAGAAAGTTTCTGTCCAGTAAAATACGGTGACGTTTATTGTTCTCATCATTTCGGCTATGAAAATATTTTAGTAGAATTTATAGTATTCTGGTAGCGAAAACGTAGGATAGATAATATGCTCCCAGAGTAGCGATCCATGAGTTCAAGGAGAAAAGGCTTATTATACAAAATCGGCCTTTTTATCATGAGAATACGACATAGTATTGTGTGACTAGCAGACAAGGAATGAAAATGATTAATCAGTACTTTGTAAGATGAAAATTATCATATGAACGAAAAGCAAAAAGAGAGTAGAATAATCTTTCATGGATTTTTGACTCATTGAACAAAGAAAAGTAAAATAAAAGAAATATTATCATTACCGTCTAGTCTCTTGACAGGTGTATTATATTTCTTTGTAATTCGCCTTATTGTCATACTGGTACAAAGGAGAACAATGTAACAATGAATTTTTCATAGTGCGGTTTCCCATTCTGCCTGGCTTTGTCATAAACAAACAAATGACATTTCTATGACCTTTTTTTGTTGCCGTTTTTGGTTGATTGTTAGACGTATATCTACTTATATATATATATATATATATATATATATATATATATTATATATTTATATATGCACATATATATATATATTGTATGTATATATATATATATTATATGTGTGTGTGTGCGTGTGTATATATATACACATATAAATAAATATAAACATAGTGTAGAGATATTGCATCGGTCGGCGAAATGTTATGGAAATATACGAATGGTTATATACACATATTTATATTTATGTATGTATATATATAAATGCATACACACACAGTCATATTCCCTTATATCTGTCACCTGACCTACATGAAAAATATTTCAGTCTTTTAAAGAACGAGGATGAGATTAATTATGCTGTTCAAACCTTATTGTAGTTAAAGCACTTGTCGTCTTCGGCAGTACTTTGACAAGGCATTTTCTAAAGGCTCTGCAAGACGATGGTCTCTTTTGTTTGGTATTTGAGAAAAACCTCATGTTGGCTATTTTGGACCAATAGAGCAATTCTAGACTCAGCGCAATTGTCTGGAGTTGACTTTTTATTGCCTTTGAGCCACGGAATTTCATTTCAGTTACTTTGGTCCTGCCTTTTTTGTGCCATTTATTTTTTTTTTTACTTTTATTTTGTCGTTTAGTTCTATATTTATTTTTTTTATTTTGTAGGTTACTGTTTTAATCCTTTAATCCTTTTCCATTCATTTTGTTGTTGTTGTGACTTCTGCTTTCTAAGACTGTATGTCATATTTTTAGTCATTATGTCGATTCCCTGTTTGGGGAAATGACTTAACGTTGTCTCAGAACGCTGTAGTACATATAATCTCTCTCTTTCTCTCTCTCTCTCTCTCTCTCTCTCTCTCTCTCTCTTTCTAATTGGTAGGCCAACTACAATAATCACTGCTAAATTCGTGTTTCAATTGACGAATCATCGTTAAACCCGGCTTGCAGAGAGCATCCACAACTTCAACCTCTTCATACACTTCACAGATAACTCATTTGGCCTCCTTTGTTTCCCTTCCACACTACCACATTAACCTCTTACTTTGTGAGTGCTCTTGTGGTTGGGGGAAACGAAGGGCTGTCCTTTATAGTGCCTCTTCTGTCACTTTCTAGTTCTTGATCTTTTCTTTCCTATTAATTTCCGAACACTACATTGTGTTCACAAACCGCTAGTCTCCATTCTTTCCACATGACCTAACCATTTCAAAACATTCTGACCCAACCTTCCAACTCTGCTTACCTTTTTAAGCCTTCAACCTTTTTGTCGCTGGATTTGTTACATTTACAATTTCCCATGTGTCACATATACTACAAAAACATTTAATCTCGGTAGCCTATTTTTTTTTTAATCTTATTCAGTATCAACTTCCATAAAGAAAAATGGGTCCAACAGTCCTCTCTTGCTCTCTAACCTTGGTATTCACAGACCCTCAAAGTCTCTTCCAAGTCTTTTGCATACACCCTGTGACCTGAATGTGCCACCTATTCAGGGACATCTCATCTTTTATCCTACCATCAGCCAAAACTTCTGCTCCCAAATGCCTAAGCAAACCAGATGCTCCTGTGCTTCCGCAATTCATATAATCACCGTTTAAGCCTCCTGGCTTTCATTTACTCTAATAACTTTCAATTTATTATGAATTTT
>NC_061107.1:114056803-114104846 GCF_015104395.2 Macrobrachium nipponense
TCAAGTTTTTTCACTATTCTTGAGCCTACAATTTTTTCAGTTCGACTCATAATATATCTATTATTCTTTGTGCATAAATCCCATATCGGTCTTTAAGTTTAATCATCATCATGGCATTTAACCCAGACTGTATTCTTGCACGATTATTTGACAAAATTCCTGATAGAACAGTATTTCCTTCTCACTCCAGAGCTTTCAGTCCAGCTCCACACTTGATATTGAGCCATCCACACATGCGTTTGCTATTTTATTTGGTTAGATTCTTAAACCTTTTTACATAATAAAGATATATTTTTAAAGACATTGCTTCTATGAACGAAGCAAATGACAGAGGGATTACCACATACGATATTAACTGCTTGTTTTGAAAGTTTTCAAGTTTTCTAATCCTTAAAAGAAAAATAAGTTAACATGTTCGTTATAAGCTTTACTTGACTATATAGAATGTGTTGCTATTCAGTATTATTCTTTAATCGTTCTGTACCCAGTTACAGGAATAAATCAACTGTGATAACCCACAGGGTACTTGTGAGTTAACATACAGTTAACTGATGTCCTTATATCTGTGTACAGAATGATTAAAGAATAATACAAAATGGCACCACAGTCCATTTAATCAGGCGAAGATTATAACGGCTGCGTTAATTTATTTTGCTTTCAATGAATAATGTCATAACTATTGCAGGTAGGGATACTGCGCTGGAGTGAAATTTGAGTCACTCCTACGAAGTACTCATTAGAACCTAAAATTGAAATCCATTTAATTGCTTGTATTGTAAGGAAGATTTATTGTGCATCCAATCAAAATCAAGTCATTCCTTCCAGATTGTAGAATTTAAATTAGTTTTTCTTCCAATTTTCAGTGTCTTTTTATACCTTTCCCTAAGCTTCATTGTTTGAGGGGAAAGATTTTTTTTATTTAGCTTCCATTCTCCAGTAGAGAGATAAAAAATTCATTTTATATTGCTGAATCCATTTTTTTCTGCTCAACCAAAGAGAGAGAGAGAGAGAGAGAGAGAGAGAGAGAGAGAGAGAGAGAGAGGTGAGGGGGGAACTTCGTTTTTAAATTGCGATTGTAATTGTGAAACTTAATTACTCAAGGAAAATGTCTTTAGGGAAGGGTAGGACTAATATTTTTCTTTGTTGCAATTCTGGACGCAATCTGGAAGGATTTATTTTCTGCCAGAGTTTTTTCTTCTTCTTCTTCTTCTTTTTTTTAGAGCGCCAGTTTGACTTCATTATTTTAATTTTAGCGTAAATAGAGGGCGTTCCACTGATTTCGGCATTATTTTAATTTTTGCGTAAATAGAAGGCGTTCCACTGATTTCGAGTTGATGACCTGACAACTTTCACTGATTTATCCAGTTAGGTGGAGTTGAGCTCCGTTGAGCGAAGGGACAATATTGATGGAAGTAATTAGCGAAGTGATCGACTGATGAAGTAACATTTGGTGTCGGAGGCGTTCGCTGATTTTTTACGAATTTCTGACAGTCTCTCGAGCTAATTTTCCCCACTGATTTCTTAACTCACTGGTTCAGGATTGTTTGCTGATCACATTCGTCTGATGGAGCTAAATAGGAAAGATTAACTGAAATTTTGTCATTAGTTGAGAACCTTCAAGCTCAAGGTACTGAACTCTTCGATACTACACGAGAGAGAGAGAGAGAGAGAGAGAGAGAGAGAGAGAGAGAGAGAGAGAGAGAGAGAACCTGGTTATAGCACCTCTTCCATGCCATTAAATAAAGCAATCAGGGAACGTCCCGGAGCAACAGATTGCTACGAGCAATATTGATAGGCAATTCTTGTCAAGTGGAAAGTGTTGCAAGGAAAGTATATGAGAAAGGCAGTTTGGAATTGGGAATGGATTTTCATCCTCTCTGGGACTTGCCTCAAGTTTTTTTTTTTTTTTCATATTTCGTTCTCGTGTCGAATTGAAGAGAAATAGAGGAGAACTTTTCCGAGAATGTCCCTTTACATCTCATTTTCGGTTTTAATATGGACTTATTATTATTATTATTATTATTATTATTATTATTATTATTATTATTATTATTATTATTATTATTATTATTATTATTATTATTATTATTGTAAAGGACGGCTATATTTTGTTGTATTCTTCATTCACGGTTTCTAAGCTGCATTAGGGACCTATGCCAGTTCTCACACATCTACGTATATTTTTTAAATAAGACAAAACTGTTGAAATTTTCTTGCGTTCTTGTTGTTGTACTGCACACATTGTATGTATGCATGTATGTACATATAATATATATATATATATATATATATATATTATATATATATATATATATATATATATACATATATATATATATATATACATATATACTATAAATATATATATATATATATATATATATATATATATATATATGTAGAAAGAAATAACATTCTAGGGATTTCCCTCCTTCTTCCTCCTTGCATTTTCGAATAACTCACTTTTATTAGCCTACTATAGTCCATGATTCTGTATTGACTGAAACACTCAAAATGCTGTAATGCATCTGTCCAATAAGCTACTTTTTTGCCACTTCTCTTTATCTCCACACTCGTTATCACTTTCATTCTTATGCTACACAAATGATTCATATTAACAGCTTCAACTTTTTTTTTTTTTTGGAGTTGTGTTCCGTACCCACACTCCATTTCCAAAAAGGAGATTGGGCTCATCAGTTCCCTCATATATTCCAGCCTTGGCTTCCATAAGCATTCCAGGATTCCTCTTTATTCTTTTTCGCATTGTATCATCATTTGATATTTTTCACTCCCAATTACCTACTTATATGACTCGACTTCTTCCATTCACATACCAGCCATATTAACATTCATTGCTTCATCGTCATGGTTTCCATAATAATCTTTTTGCTCATTTTTTATGCTCTGCAGATCCAGGGACAAACTCTTCCAAATTATCTCGATAGGTTTTTATTTTTTGGTTCTGTATTCAAAATCAGTGATGTGTCTTCTATAAAAATCAATCATTGCACATACCATCCATTAAAATTTCTTATTCCACAATTTTACATCTACATCCTCTGCCTTTGACGATATTAAACAACCATGGTGACGTAGGACTCGCCACTCTGCATAACATTTGTAACGCGCTTCACATAAATTATAAAAAAATTATAATTGCTCTTTGAAACTTATCTTCGATACCGTACATCCATAATACTCCCTATCGCTTTCTTTTCTTTCGATGCTTTTATAATCTTGCTTTAGGTCCGGATAAGCCATACACAGTTTTTCCCTTTGTTTTAAAGCTTCTTAAAGAACTGCTAGAATAAACATTCGATCTGCACACGCTCTTCTGTGTAAACTCTCGATAGTCTTCCCCCATCAGTCTTTCTGGTAATTGCCTTCTTTTCTCAGTCAGTATCCTATCATCCACCTTTTCTGGCATACTAAGTAAAATTATGCCTATAGTTCTACCGCCTTGCCATAGGCACAATAATTTCTTTAACTCATTTCTTCAGAATCTTTAGTCAGCCGCTCAGTCGAATTTTCACCTCCTCACCACAGCAGCTCATTTGGAACCTCTTTTAATAGGTCTTTATACATTCCTAACTGTTCTACCAAAAGTATGCTCAAACGTACTCTACTCTGACCTTCCAGTACTGCGTCTTGTTCAAAATCTCGAATATGTATTGGCTATAAATGGCTGTACCGGTGTGTGTTTTCTTTGTCAATTGATATTAACTGCGATTTTCATTTCAGAAGCTCATAATCAAGTAAAACCGCAATCTCGTATATCCCATTGAGATAAGGCAGATGCAAGTTTAAATGAATGTCATATTAGCTGGTACTGATTTTTCTTCTCATGCGTAGTTCACTTCAATTTTAGTTCCTTTGCAGATCACAACAAAGTCTTTAAAAAATAGAAAATTGTCAATTTTGAACCATTACGAAAGCTATGGGGAGACAAATATTTTCGCACCCAAAAGTAATTTTGGTATTACATACCCGAATTTCCTTTTGCGAGTCTCTCTCTCTCTCTCTCTCTCTCTCTCTCTCTCTCTCTCTCTCTCTCTCTCTCTCTCTCGTATGTAATATATATATATATATATATATATATATATATATATATATATATATATATGATATATGTATATATATAATATACATATACACAAATACATACACAATGTATGTATGCATGCACACAGCGTGGAACACCTACGTATATATAAGCGTTTATACTCCCTAAAATGGGAACATTACGAGTGGCTTAGAGGTAACAGGATATCATCATTTTTCTCCTCATGCGCGTGTGACCAGTTTTATCAGAAAGACAGTCACGAAGTTGCCATTCCCAGAAATGACACACTTTGGAGACAATATTTTTACTGTCTCGTTATTATTATATTATTATCCGTGTTATATTCGCACGAGTGATGACATGTACCTTCAGGGCAAAGCATGAGATGCAACTGCGGTTCGGTGTGGGGTGATCGCCTGCGAGCAAAGATAGGAAGCGTTTGACGTTCCTCTTCTGTCCGTCTGCTCTGGGGCGCAGAAGCACCAACACACCAACCAGCCGAGAATGCGCGGGGCTCCCCCGGTGCCAAAAAACGAAGGGCATGCAGTGCCAGAATGCAAGTGGGGATATCCAACAACAAAGGTAAACAAGGTTTATTCACGTTGACTAAAATACTGAAATCGTCATCCCCAGGATTAAAAGCTCTCAAACGGATTGATAGTCAGGAAGTGGACTTCATGTAGCATTTCTGTTCTCAGATCTAAATTGCACCTACGTACGTTTATTTCACTGAACAGGAGACCAGTTAAAAAAGCAAACATTTAAGTGTTTGAATAAGTTTTAAGGCTCGGCATCTCTACAGCATAAATGAGAGCATAATTAGGCATACATATACATACACGCATATAAATACATACATACACAAACACACACATATATATCAAATTTGTGCAGTTGTGTATCTTTGTAAGTACATACATGCATATGTACGTGCATAGATACAGAGAAATGAGTTGGACTCTGTCTAAAAAATGATAAATTCTTAAGTGATCATATATCACTTTACATTATACAAGGTGAAGAAAGGTCTTTTTGATGTCAAGCTGAATACGTAAACTAAATCGTTATATAGACGGTTAGTGCAGAACAGCTGTTCTCTGAAGTCAGATGCCAGTCCTGGCGATTAGGGAGACGCTCAACCTCGTTTAATTCGGCTTTGACATATTTACTAAAATATAATATGAAATAATAAATTTAAAAGTCTAGAGTTTATCGGTCGTTTATAAATGTATGCATATAAATATTTATGTATGTTAGTGTGTATGTATGAATGTGTATATATATATATATATATATATATATATATATATATATATATATATATGCTACATATATATATATATATATTATATATTTTATATATATATATATATATATATATATATATATATATTTCTTCAAGGCTACGATCACACCACTATGTCACTTTTGTTATTTCTGTCTAACAGTTACACACTTCCTTGACTAGAAAATGTGGAAAAAACTTCATCAATATTTTCGCTTTTCGTCGCAGTTGGACCGGGCCAAAATATTTTCTTTGGAATGCTTTGTTACTTAATGTCAGGGTGTAATTCAATGCATCTCAGCCGGCATCAGCCTGAACAACTCAATGCCAGGAACGGTTAACCGGGGTTATTGTATTTTTAGTTTCAATTGCCGCACCCACACTGCTGTGAATATAGTGTCTCCTTGGTTACTCTTTTGTGACTGGTTATTCTTTTATATTTTCTTTCCTCTTTCTCGTCATTTTTACATGTCTAGGTTTTTGTTTGTCAAGTTGAGATCTGGTTTTATTTTTCCTTCAATTTCTTGTCAAATTTAATTATTCATTTTCTCGTTCATAGTACTTTAGTTTTACTCAGTTATTTAACATTCCCTTTTCATATGTATTTTTACTCTATTATTTCACGACCTTTTTTTTCGTAAATAATTTCATCGTGGTGATATCATGGTTTTTTATTCGTGATATTTTCAGTTCACCTCGAATACATTTTTTCCCTGTAGGCCTCCATTGTTTTACAGCTCGTTAACGTCGCTTTAATTATTATTAGTTCCCGTTGTTTTCCCTAACTTATTCTTTAATTTGTTAATTTCGCGTTGGTTTTCCCACCTAATTCCTTCCTCGTTGTTATCACGTCATTTGTTTAAGTTAATTTCACCTAATTTTTGTAGATCAATTTTTTGCTAGTTGATGTGGCGTCAGTTTTCTCTTTCAATAAATTTGCGTCAGTTTTTCAAGCCAAGTTCTTCCCGCGGAAAAAGATAATTTATTCTTATTAGTTTCGAGTAATTTATCTCACATGAATCTTTTCTTATTGCTATTGCGTTATAATTTTGCGTCATTGTAGCTCGGCTTTTTTCTCATTGTTAACATCACCAGCCTTTCCTCCACTTTCATGGTGCCCTGGTTCCCTCATAACTCGACTCTTGCTCTCATATTTATCAGTCTTGCCCTATTACAAACGCTAACTGATACATTTGTCTCTGCAGTTTCTCTTCCTTATACTTCATTAGTATCATAAAACCTTGAAACATCAACGATATCCGATACATTCTCGGCCCATTTTCTTATCCCATAATTTTGCACCTATTTCCTATATAATTTATATGAAATTTATCCATAAAGATATGAAACAGCCTAGGATACATAGAAGACCATTGTCTCGAACCAACTTATACTCCAAACAAAACAGTCCCTCTTATATCTGGAAAATTTTAAATTTTTATTAGAAAAAATCATGTACATTTTTTCTGTCATAATTTCTACCGAGGTTCAGGTATGAAACGCAAATGCTTCTTCCTATACTGTAAAACTACTCACTTAACTGTTAAATAAAAAACTTTTCCCAATACTCTCAAACTTCTCACGAAACTGTTTCATAACAAATACTTGATCAATAAACTGTCCCCCTTGACTAAAATCTTATTGTTCTCTTCCTATAATCCTTCTGTCGTCTGTCTTACATTCTCAATCCAAATCCTATGGTGCTCTTTCATTGCCGTACCAGGTTGCATTATGCCCCTAAAATTCTAAGTTTCCCTTATGACCTTTGTTTTACAAAGTTATTCCTTTCACCATTTCCCTTGGAACCTTTGCCTCGTCCAGACATACCTTATACCCTCTGATCAACTTCAGTTTTCCTACTGTACTGCAGGATGGGTTCGGCTCAAGAGTAGAGGTTCGCCTCCCATCCAGGAAGTACCTATCCCTTTATGGGGTCTACACCCTTTCATAAGACACTTCTCTGATTTAGATACATTATATTTGTATCGTAAGCCATGGCCAAATTGTGTCGTCTGCATTAGCAGTCTTTAGTTAATGTATTAACCAGACACACACACGCACACACACACATTTATATATATATATATATATAGTATAATATATATATATATATATATATATATATATAGATATATATATATATATATATATATATATATATATGAATATTATATATTCACAATAGTAATCGCCACAATATCGTTTTAATATCCAGTTCCTATACCTCGGGAATACCTTACAAAACTTACACCCCAGGCGGTTTGTAATTCGTAAGTTTCGTTACCAGTGGGATTCGAATCGCTTGCTGTTCTCAGTGGGTGTAAGTAATTACGGAGGGATAGCGAATTGGATTTTAAACGATATTTGGCGCTTAATATTTGTGAATATAAAAAAATGTCTCAGTGTATGTGACAACAACTATATACATACATACATACATACATACATACATACATACATACACACACACACATATATATATGTGATGTATATATATATATGGATATAGTATATATATATATATAT
The DNA here is from genome assembly GCF_015104395.2 of Macrobrachium nipponense. NCBI lineage: Eukaryota > Metazoa > Arthropoda > Malacostraca > Decapoda > Palaemonidae > Macrobrachium > Macrobrachium nipponense. The sequence goes on from NC_061107.1 coordinate 114,064,678, forward strand.
ATATATATATATATATTCATTATACTGTTGTATTGAAGTAAAAGACATTCATATATATATATATTATATATATATATATATATATATATATATATAGATATATATATATAGAGAGAGAGAGAGAGAGAGAGAGAGAGAGAGAGAGAGAGGCGGGGCGGGAGGATCCAATGCCTGTAGTTATTGGTAAGAACCTTTGCTTATTTTTAATAGCTATTTAGCAAATTATGTGTTTTAATATGAAAAGAGCAGAGCTCTTAATAATTGTACAAAATATTTCAGGAAAAACAAGGGGGTCACATTGGTTCCCAAAATAGACTGAAGCTTCATGTCACATTACAGTAAGAGCATCCGGCCGATTCTCGAGTCCGTTTGGGGTACGTCCCTCGCGCGCGCGCAGCTGTTGATTATGTCACAGAATTTGACGTGGACTCGGCCCATCTTCCAATTATGCCGCTGCAGATTTTTCCTGCTGAAAGTACAGTGCTTGGCTTGAAAGCCTAAAGTTCATGAATCAGATTAAATCAAACAAATGAAATGTCATCATCTGATGTCTAGCAAAAATGCAGCCAGTTTATTTCTCTATGCAGCTCAGTTTCTTTTCTCGACATGTAGGCTGGAATGTATTTACTTTAGCTAAAATTATAAACGGATTATGGAAAATATTTAATTCATCTCATAAGTTTTATGTATGTTGATATGATGATGATTCGTAATCTTTCAATGAAGGCACAACAGTCGTCGAAATTCCCACAAGAAATTCAACGACTATGAAAAGATAGCTATTCATTTTTCACATCTTTCTTCGTAGTTCCTTTGCTGTGACCCGTCACGGATGGAGATACTATTCCTTTCTTATATCCCATTCCTTCTTTGTAGGGGCTTAAAAGTAAAGAAAGGGAATAATAAACTGCATTGTAAGAAATTGAAATAAGAGACTGCATTGGTCCGGAGGGTCGGTTGGGCATCGGGGGAAGGTAGGAATGAGTGTGAATGAGAGGAATGATCCTCGTTTCTGGCCTCTCCTCTGGCATGGTTGGCATTTTGGCCGATGTTGACAAGGCGCGCAAGAATCTGACCGGGTCGGAAGTGCCAGTCGCTCAATATCACTTTTTCTCTCTCTTCCTTCTGGCTTCTAGAATGCACGGGAGAGTCTAGGATGGAGTTTATTTTAGGTGTGATCGATTACAGAAATGCAGTGTTGATCACATTGTTATTTAATGACAGTTTAATTTACTTTAGGTGAAAGTTTGTGAGATGTTCTGCAGTGACCTTACACACAGACAAAGACTGAAATAAAGGTAATGCCACGCTTTATATATTTCGTGGTCAGGTTATTTACACATATACATAATATGCATGTATAACTAAAGGATGCTTTTAAGTCAACTATGAAAAAAAACATGCACATTCTGAGATGATCTTACGTATATCTTGTTGCATAAAGACGCTGATTATATATCGGAAGAGCAGACATTATTTTTGAGAGAATAATGAGCATGAATGATAATCGAAAATAACTAAAAGTTTGGCACAGAACCTGAGTTTCAGAGTATTGCAAGAAAAGTATAGTGCCTTTCAAGATTAATTGAATTCACACAATTAATTCTGTACCTGAAGAAAGAAATACAAGTGATGTCTGAACAACTGACTCAAGTTTTTGCTTTGTTTGCTGCAGATTTTAGGTGAACCAGAGTGGGAAATGAAAGTAGTTTATTTCTAATTTTCACGTTTTACAAATTATTATCAATGATTTCTTGTTTGTTTATCACAAAGCGCTTATCGATATATATGTACATATATATATATATATATATATATATATATATATATATATATATATATATATATATATGTGTGTGTGTGTGTGTGTGTGTGGTGTGTGTGTGTGTGTATGTATGTATGCATATGTATATGTGTGATGTATATATATTAGTGATGACACAACTTGTATGTTGTATGTTGGATAAATATTTTGGCTGGATTCTTTCACTTCCCAGAATGTTTCTTATGAATTATCATATGAACTTAATATTGCACATACATTAAGATATAGCTTATTACCATATTCAAATGAAGAAAATAATAAATTGAAAGTTGCTGTAATAAAAAAAATCAATAAGGACCCATGGCAACTGAATGCATGTGTTTAAGTTAAATGTGATTAGCTGTTTTCAATTGCCAACATTGTAAAAGTGTAAAAATTATTGTCGGTATATACGTATATGTATATATATTATTATATATATATATATATATATATATATATATATATATATATATATATATATATATTCTATATAATAGTTATAATGGGGTTGTGCATGAAATACAATGGCTGTTGAAACAATTCTTTAAGTAAGTGGTAGGTATCTGGTTTTAAACATGACTTCAATTCCATCATGTTATGGCAGCACAACATAAAAAGAGAAAGAAATAAACCATAAGAAAGTAAGCATAATTGGAAGAATATTATGGCTGTATTTAATGACTCATTCAGGGAAGAATTTCGCGGCCAGGTTAAAAGATTTTCCGGCTTACCGTTACGTAAAGTGTTGTTTCTTGTCTTCTGACTCATTTTGTTTTTTATATATCATTTGCTGTGAGTCGCCGTCATTATTTTTGTCTACATTGTTTTTGTCTGCATATTTATTCTTCCTCAGTTTTGCCTTATTATTGCATCTTGCCTCTTGCTGCATCCGTACCTTTTCCCCGTTACAATTGCTATGCCATGATTTTTTATAATCTGACTCATCCGTACTCACTTTTGTTAACCAAATCCATAGCTGTAATTGCCTTATATTTAAAAAAAAAGCAAATAGTTTATCATTACGTCTAGCCGTCAGTCGTGTCTTACCTTCCTTGTTCCTTGACTTTGTCACTGTATTTTTCGTCAGATGATTCACTGACATTGCCCTCCTTCGTTACGTTACTCATCATTACTCATTGCTCGTCGTGGCTTTTGATTAGATAGCTTATCGGCACTTTGTTAATTACCTAACTACCCCTTTGTCTCAAGCCAGTAAGACAGTGATTTTTATTACTGATTCACACTACAATGGATCATTGTGATTATTTTTGGTTGCAGGTCATATTGTAATACTCTGTTACCGTCCTCATTGTGGTTGTGTTGTAGATAACTTATCCTCACTTTTTTTATAGTTTTATAGATTATCCTAGTTGTTTTTTGTTACTTGTTGCCTGATTCATCCTCATTATTTCTGGTTACAAGGCACAGAACTTTTGAATTCAGTTATATTTTTACCAATGTATCATTGGATGTTTCTTAGTTTTGATCGATTACATAACCCATAATTTTGTGTCCTGATGTATGTGGCAACAACTATATGCATATACGTATATATATATATATATATATATATATATATATATATATATATATATATATATATATATATAGACAGATAGATAGATAGATAGATAGTGAGAGAGAGAGAGAGAGAGAGAGAGAGAGAGAGAGAGAGAGAGAGAGAGCGCCAATGCGTGTAGTTATATATATATATATATATATATATATATATATATATATATATATATATATAATGTGTGTGTGTGTGTGTGTGTGTGTGTGTGTATTTCTGGATCTCTGTAATCTTCATCATGTTTATATTGCCTTGCTCTTCCATGTGAAAACTATGATCCTTGTCTTACGTCTTGAGACCCGCAGTTTCTGCACTTTTCTCTATCTGAATGAAATTAGAATTCTTCTTCATGCAAATCGGCGGAATAGATACTGAAGATCTTAATTCAGTTCAGGCATTAAGGACAAAAAGGAATAAGACTTATTTGATGGATGGAGGGACCTCATCGTGAAGGATCTGCCTCCATAGAAGGAGGGATAAATGCTTTGGAAAAGTGAAGTTGGGCGATAATTCAACAGCCTGTGAGAGTAACAGGTCTTAAATGTAGCACTCAAGAGATTTGGGGGATAATGGTGTCTGGCCTTGACTTGTTTTCTTCATGTTCTGTGGCTTCTCTTTGCAAACATTTGTTTTTTATTATTGCCAGTTCTTAGTATAACATTGAAAAACTGGAAATATCCGTTAAATTACTCGTATTCCTCTATCACTGACATGATGTTTTCTATTAAAATCTTTGCTCTTCGTGTCTTCTATTCCCATCTTTTAATCTTATCAACCTTTGTCATTTACGTTATATGTGGTTTTCTCCAATTCCCTTGCTCTTCTGGCTGATGCTTTTACATATAGTCTTTTAATGTCTTGATTACAGTGTGAGATGAATTAATTATTTTGCCTTGTATTTGATCATAAAATTTTATACCTCTGTGATCTCTTTGAGCAAGAACTTATGCTGGTGTACGGCAAGAACAACACAAACTATCTTTCTTCACCATTATCTCACAGTCCCGTGTTCTCTCTCTCTCTCTTTTCTCTCTCTCTCGACTATATTTTTGCCTGTACAATTGCGCACTTCCCAGCTATCGTCATGCTCCCAGAATTTACGATTCGTATGCTTCTATAAACTCAGTATTTTACTCCAGCGTTTTTCATTTTACTCATTATGCAACATTCACCCAACTATAATTAGGTCAGTCACTATTTTTTTATACTATTTACCCATTATTTTGACATGTTTCGACATGCATGATCCAGATTTTTTACGATTTTAAAAATTTCTTATTGATAGCAGGTATATTATACAATTGCATTTATTATTGTCAGTTTTACCATTCTTTTCTTCTGATTTTATCTTTTAATAGTTTTATTATGCTTTATATTTAGTTTTTATGATTTTGATTCTTTCTCGGCATATTGGATTGAACGCTAATTCTACAACACACTTAACAAAAAGACAAATTTTATTGTAATGTTTGAGGCCTTAAGGAAAGTTTTCTTTATATTGAACGTCATGCTTCCAAGTATTACCTAATGTTTACATCAGTGACAATTATATCATTACGCAAATAAATCTAAGAATCGGACCTTTCAAGGTACCACGGGCTTAGCCTTGATTCGCTGTAGCAGCATAGTACGTGTCCATGATACTACTATTTAATGTAGAGAAGTTCTGCCAACAAGTCCTTATATGAATTGTGAAAGTAATTGCAACGAAATTTTGTTACGTAGTTTTCAACAAACATTGCGTAGCATATGAGCATGAAAGAAACGGCCTTTTATTTGATTAATCGTTAGAAAACTACCCACAGGGGTGCTAGGTAATCGTGATCAGCCTGACAGGTCTGTTCAGGAGTCATTTTTGATCGTGTAGCTATCTCCAGCTGCTAGTGGAGCTTACACATAATTCCAACAATATTCTGGAGCTAGTGCTGCTAACTTGTGACTCTGCCATATCTGAGGCTTTTGGCTTTGAAATTACTGGAACTTCTGACTATTCTGCCATCTTGGGAAAGGTCTTGGTAGATCAGTATATCCCAGTTTGTGTCCATTTACTATCCCTCCCTTTCAAGTGAAACTATTAACAATCCCAAAGAACAGAATCAAGTTTGGATGTGGTCTCGAAAGGAAGGAATGGGTGGAGCAGCAGAAGTTAATCGTTTGTGTAGTATTTGTTGCGTGAGATGAAAGGACAGGATGAGAAAAGTGGAGATACATAGGAGTGGTTACAAGGCTATTGTTGTCCCAAACTTTGTCAAGTCTAGCCACAATGATATGATGTGTCTCCTTTTCCTCGTTTTTTTTTTTACCAGATTACCTAATGTTATTAACATGCCCAGGAAATGACCTCATGCAAGGACGGGCCTTTGCCCCTGGGATAGTGTAATTTCTGGGTTGACATGCTACCCAAATCAAGTACGTACGTAAACCGCAAGACTTATAAGCTGTTAATAGACGTCCCTTTTCTGTTCATAAAGAACCAGTCTTCTACAGAAAACCAGGTTGAATTACTCAGGAAACACAGAGGAATACTGAAAGGTCCAGTTTATAGATTTGCTGGGTTTGGAGAAAGTTACCAAAAATATTCAGGGTGTGGACAAGGTAAGCTCAGGTTACAAGGATGGGAAAAATAAATTATCATCTGGAGAATGAAAATAAAAGAAGCTTCCGGGGGAGTGAAAATTGTACCTGATTGGGTTGGAAAACTAGAGAAGATTGCTGTGTTACTTGACTTAATTTCACAGTTTATAGATTAAAGATAAAACTTAGCTGACAGATTATTTGATTTGGAAAGGTACTTTCTATGTCATCGCCATCAATAATCTCTCAGTGTAAATTAAAAGAATACTTGTAGATCAATTCCCTTGTATCTACTTAATGCCGTGCCATACTCTTGGCAAAAGGAACGGGAAAGAGTCGTCTTTTCCCTTCGGGGCGAGAGAAAATGACGTTTCCTTCACTTTTCATTATTTACTGCTATTTGACCTCCGTCAAGTTACTCGATCCATCAGTCTCCGGCCAGGGATTCCTTTTTCTAAAACTGGCGACGTCCCACGCGTCCTTTTGGAGGAGTATTAGCTGTGGGAGACGAGATAAGCGTTGGAGGAGATTAGGTGCTGGAAAGAATTGTGTGGGTGAGGGAATGAGAATTGGTTTCCCACTAATCTCATTCCTCCTCTTTAACAACTTTTGGTAATACGATTCTGGGAAGGAAGCGATCTCTTCTCCATTGCTCGAGTCAACTTTCCGATTATTTTTTATTAGTAGATTTTGTATATGGTTGGGAACTGTATTTAAAGAGGGTATGATTTTAAATAATAATTGAATCCTTGAATTCAAAATAAATATTGTCTTGATGACAAATGTCATGCATGGTTTTTAGTTCAGAAGAAGAGAGTGAGTGATTATATGAAAATGCTCTTCATTAATTGATAGGTCTCTTTGTCTCTTGAAAGCAGAATGGTTCAGGGTTCCTCGATCAGTTTAAGATAAGGGTTTTGTTTTGACTTAACGTGGAACATTTTGTAAGTGCAGTGAAATTGCTCTGGACGGAGACGTTCTTTTCGGCATTTCCTTGTTCCAACAATAAGTGGTGATATTGATATTCTATAGTGACTTGAATTGGCGCCTCTCTCTCTCTCTCTCTCTCTCTCTCCTCTCTCTCCCCGAACGGTATGGGATTCTCCAAACGAAGTCATTTCCTTTCGCTGTCCTGGTTCCCGTAGATCATCCTTTCTTTTGTGATCGCCTTGTTCATGGTTTCGTTCATGCTTTAGAAAGGTCAACTGTCACTCCGTATTCTCATAGGTCATGTCTCCCGTAGTGTTTCAGATTGGTATTTGTTCACATAAGCTATGCCTTTTTCCATGTTATCATAATCCATACTCTTTTCCATGTTGTCATAAGCTAAAGCTATGCCCTTTTCCATGTTTTCATAAGCTATGCCCTTTTCCATGTTTTCATAAGCTATGCCCTTTTCCATGTTTTCAAAAGCTATGCCCTATCCCATGTTTTCATAAGCTATGCCCTTTTCCTTGTTTATATAAGCTATGGCCTTTTCCTTGTTTTCATAAGCTATGCCCTTTTCCATGTTTTCATAAGCTATGTCCTTTTCCATGTTTTCATAAGCTATGCCCTTTTCCATGTTTTCATAAGCTATGCCCTTTTCCATGTTTTCATAAGCTATGTCCTTTTCCATGTTTTCATAACCTATGCTCTTTTCCATATTATCATAAGCTATGCCTTTTCCATGTTGTCATAAGCTTTGCCCTTTACCATGTTATCATAAGGTATGCCTTTTCCATGTTGTCATAAGCTGTGCCCTTTTCCATGTTATCATAAGCTATGCCCTTTTTCATGTTGTAGTATGGAGTGCCTTCCTCTCAGCTCACATAGGTCATGCTATCCTCTCTAATTACATGTCTCTTGCATTTTTCCATGTTCCCCAAGATCCAGTCTTTTCTATGTTCCTTTGCAGTCCCATTGTTAACTCGCTCCTTTTTTTAGTAAGTCATGCTGTCATGTGTCTCCGCTGGGACTAGGAATGCTTTTAAGAATTGAAGTTGGGTTTCTGGAATCCACAGTTCCTTACCGAACATAGGTTATATACATAGAGGTTGGCCTAGGTACAGTTGTATTCAGATTGTCATGTGGTAAGTATGGATTTTTTTTTTTTTTTTTTTTTTTGTCAGCATGAGCAACTCCTACACATAGTAGCAAGGGAACATGAATCTCTGAAAACAATCCCTCCTTAATGAGGCTTCGGATAAATCGACGCATTATTGTCTTCGGTATGATAAATCGAACGCAGTTTCCAGTATTTCATAGGAAAGTAAAGTAAATAGTGATAGAATAACCACTATTCATGTATCAGCGAATATATTTAAAGTATTTCTAAACACAGAAGTAATTCAAATGAATAATTATGTGTAAGAGTTTATAAATCAGATAATCCCTAAATTTAAGGATTTCTTCCCTGGTGTTATCTCTTATTACTGCACCATCATCTATATTTAGTCTTCACCTAATAGAGGTAACTAATGCTTCTGAGATAAAATAAACAGTAAATAGAGGTGAATAATTATAACTGAAAGATATGAAAATTTGAAAGGATAAGCTAAAGGAAAATTAGATATAAAATGAAAAGCAATGGGGAACGAGACTTCCAAAAAAGGACAAGATCAAATAAAAGAAATATAGGAAAGTTGTGAAAAAAAAATCAGGAAGACCGGAGCGTAACTAGAAATTGTTCAGAAAATGTTAACAAATATCACGCGTGAATATTGTATGTCGAACGTACTGAAAATAAAAACCAAACTTCAACAAGCAAATGTTGGTAAATAAGTTGAGCGAAAAAAATGTCGAAGAGAGAGCAAAAGTTAGAAATTAATTAAATATAAAAATAAAAAAATCTAAAAAATGTCTGGGACTTGCCAGCCCCGGAATTCTTCCGTGTAAGAACGGCACCACTTCGGCTGATCGATTAAAAGTGCAAAAATCCAGAAGGGAGGGAGAAGAGGGAGTAGCAAGTGAGGCCGTGATGAATAAGGCAGGGATGAGTCACTGTGACTCATCGTAGCGATGACAAGGATTCGAGGAATTTCTGAAAAATATTTTTAAAAGCGGGGAGAGTCGAGTGGCGAGTAATGAGTATTATGGGTTTGGGATGAGAAATGGCTTTGGATATTAACGAAATTTTATTTTTTGCAGGTTTTATTTACATTTTTGTATCTTCTTTGTAAATACGTCTTTCATCAGTTTGTTTAACTTAGTAACTTAGTACGGTGAAAGCTGTTATTTGCGTTTTTTGAGTGAATTTCCATTTTTAGCCAAGTAGGTTTGACTTATGATGTATCCTATTTTTTAATAGTAAGACACCTTTTCTTCTTCTTTTGTTGACTTCTCGAAGAATAAACCCACGTTAAAAAAAATGTACGGTTGTGAGAGTGAATGTACCTCAGGAAGATAGAGCAAAAAGAATAGGTGTTGAGACTTGAAGCTCATAATGTACAGTTACTGTCATCTTGGTTACGATTACTTTAGTTAGCAAAATCATGTAGCCGCTTCGTATTCTGAAAGAACTTTTCAGTCATATATGGTAACTGGCTGAGGATGGAAATCATCTTCTGATATACTTTGCCGTTTGATTTCAATTATTCTGGAGAGTAAGAAATTCATATATGACTGATGAGTTCGTATAAAAACCAGATTTTTTTTCTTTAAAAGTTTTTTTTTATTATCTGCGTGCTAGTTACAACGTGTTTTGATAGTCGTCTTATTAAAAACAAAATCTTAACAGTATAATGTATTATAGATGTTTCCCTTTAGTATTCGTGAAGTATAGGGTTGAAATAGTTGGAATGTACAGATATCACCACCTGTATAGTTAAGGGCTAGCAGAGGTGGATAAGTGCTTTGAGGCGCTTTGGTTTTATATGTACATATATATATATATATATATATATATATATATATATATATATATATATATATATATACGTGAATGTGTGTAAATATAATACATATATATATATATATATATATATATATATATATATATATATATATATATATATATATTATAGTATGTATATATAATGTATATATATATATATATATAATATATATATATATATATATATATATATATATATATATATATATATATATAATATATATAATGTATATATATATATATATATATATATATATAATATAGTATAATATAATATATGTATATATATATATATATATATATATATATATATATATATATATATATGTGTGTATATATATATATATATATATATATATATATATATATATATATATATATATATATATATATATATATATATATATATATATATATAATAATATATATGTATATATATATATATATATATATATATATATATATATATATATATATATATATATATATATATATATATATAGAGAGAGAGAGAGAGAGAGAGAGAGAGAGAGAGAGAGAGAGAGATTCTTTGTATATTTTTACAAGCAAAACATTTCCTGGTGGCCTTGCAAAAACTACAAAACTAACTGAACTATGCGTAACTGGTGTTTTCTTTTCTAGTAACAGGTTTTTTTCGAGGCAAAAAATTCTTCTGCAGTATAAGCAGTCACGCCTGGCCTTACTCGCGAAACTACTTATGACGCCCAATGTCTCAGTAGATGAAATTAGCGTTCTGAGGTTAGAGTGGGGGAATGTTGGTATGATTTTAGGGGATTTTAATAAGTCCTTCTGAAAAAAAGAGACTTCTAGATAAATTGAAAAGTGAAGAGAACTTTAAAGATGATATTGGCAGTCGCACCGAGGTAGATTTTCTTCTCTTTTGGTACTATCAAATATTGCTTTCTCTTCATTTCGGCTCAGGATCTTTTTTTCATCCTGCCTTTGGTTCCTTTTTTTTTTCTAGATACTTAGGTCATTTTCCTTAGAGCAGACTCGCAAGTTTCTCGGCTTCCGCGTAATACCAGCCATGGTCTCCACCCACGAGCAAAAGCTCTGACATATCCATTGCCATTCGCACAAAGTAAGTTCTGTAACAAGATACAATTCAAATTGGGATTGAGCATTGGCACAAAAAAGCATCGCTTCATAAAATAACAGAGGTTTACTGAGCCGATTTTATAATGAATCGTCTCCCTACATTTTATCACCGAAGACAGCACTGAATTCCTTCCTGGCTCCGTGGTCAGGCCGACAAGACTGCTGTCATTCCGTTTTCAAAGTGATGGTCAGCAATCCGATGTGTATTTAGATGACTGAGTTTGTTTGTATGACAATTTGATACATCAGGGACGTATTTATTCGTCTGGAAGCAGTTTATTATTGTGATTTGTTTGTTCATGTGTTCTTTTTATCTGCCCAACTTTTCGAACCAAAGACATGTACTACTGATATTTAAGAAAATTGAGAGAGAGAGAGAGAGAGAGAGAGAGGAGAGAGAGAGAGAGAGAGTCATTCATCTCAGTTGATTAAGTATATAATTCTTAAAAGAAATCAATAGGCCTACATGTAGCCTTACATACGCGTGTATATTCCTTATATCAAGGCCTTATAATAAGTTCTTTCGATTGTCGAAAGTTTTAGTGCCAGAAATACATACAGTCCGAATTATCTCATTCATATAAAAGTAACATTCCTCACTTCTCACTTTTACCTGCCTCTCAGAATTTCGTATGGTTCCAGTGATTGCCATATTTTGTGTAAAATTGATCCGTCAATTTGCAACAGTTTGGCATTATTTGACGTCTCAGCCATTTTCTATTTTAACGATGAGTGAAAGCAACAATGTTGTATGGGAAACAATGATAAAATGGTCCTCCTAGTCGTTGTATGTGAAAGAGGTAGATTGTGTATGCTATTTGTATGTTTCAGAAGCATTAATTTGTATAATTATCATATTTGAATTTTACTCGGTAGATACAAATTTACAAAATATCAAGAAATAGAGGTACCCATGCTTCGCAGATCTGTTTTATATGAGCAGATAAAACCGTCTGCATTCAAACACAAGACTTAGTAGATGTCTCTTCAGTGCTGACTGTAAAATGTGTTTTGAAACAGTAAATTATCTCCACAGTTGATTTTTCAATATTGATTTTTAAATCACCGGCAAAAATTTCTTATTCAATGATATATATTTAACACCTCCGTCTATTAACAGGAATAAATTAATGTTTTAAAATAAAATGGTCTTCTTGATATCCAGAAATAAAGTGGAAATCAGGATGGGGAAGTAGAACACGGTAAGGAAAAAGAAAGATTAGTAGAAATAGAGGGAATATGTAGAAATCATTGTGAATGAAAGCACGGGGGAATTTCCGACAGTGATGGTAAGGAATAGAGACCGGTAATAAGAACCGTTCCTCAACATTAGCCGACTAACTAGCGAGATTAAAAGCTTAATTTTAGTGCTGAGAAGAAACAGCAGGATTTCGGCAGGTGTTTGCTTTTATTCATAAAGGCTTCACTTGATACACATTTTACTCCTAAGAGTTGCTGGTCGACCAGCCAGGCTATATCCCTCAACTCGTATTCCCGAAATACTACGTATATTCTGTTTTCCTCACTCGTTCAATTAATTTCAACTTCTAAGTTGCTAATACATCATTTTCGGAATGCTTGTACACTTTTGAGCTGTCATTTCAGTAATAATAGCAGAAGACTTTCACTCTCATTCACAATCTACACTTCATTGTTGGGTTGAGATTTCTTTCATATTTTCTACTTTATATTTTCTAAAGATTTTATTTCTTAAGCATTTTGCAGATTCAGGCCAACTATCCTACTTCCCCTGTTACTTGATTTACCTCTTATCTCACCCTACTTTCGTTTGTGCCATTTACTCCTAAACACGTATTTGAATCATCCACTTCCATTCTGTCACCATCCGTACTTACCTTCACTGCTCCATCTTCCTAGCTCTAATGCCTTTCTCTTGCTTATAATGACCTTCAGTTGTCTCCATTTATAAGCATTTAGACCATTTTTCACTATTCTAACTGCACTATCCACAAACATCAGCCACTTGACATTGTCTCTTATCCAGCAATGCTGCACCTTCATCTCCTGTTCATAAAGATTTGTTATTATACAATTATGTAGACATAGTGCCCTGTCTCAGGTTCACTTTTCCAACAAATAAGTCACTTTAACGTCAGTGTCTTTAAACTCAAACTTCGCGTACATGATAAAAACTTGTAACTGCATTCTTAATACCGTCCAAATTACATTTCTTTCATTTCTGGTAAATGGCACTCACAGTCTCTCACAATTTTCTTTTAGCTTTCAGATTTCAGTTGTGTGAAGCTTTCTCAGTCAAAAGGTAATATACACCTTCCGAAGTAAACTAAGCGATATTTTGCTGTGTAAGTGTTACATTTTTCCATGTCACATTGACCCTCATACAAAGGATACAGCTACATCTACCATAAAAGTTTCTTCCCTCTTCCAGTCATATCTTGCGAATTTTGTTCTACCACTAAATTGCCCTTGTAACACAGTCAAAAGTCATTTCCATTACCATTCTCAAATTGACATAAGCCTAATGAATACTATTCCACGTCATAATTGTTAAGAATAGTACTACTGTAATGATGGAAATCATTTATTTAGCATTTATGGCAGTGCCCATGGAAATTGGTGGACTGGAAAACCGAATTGGATTTCATCTTATCAAGATTTTAAGTTAGCCACTCGAAGTTGAGATTGTCTATGATCGAGTGTAAGTACGTAACTAACCAAGTGCGCAGTTGCATAAGCTCAAATTGCTCTGTTCGAGACGAGTACGTCAACGCTGAGGGGAAACGAATGTATCTCCCCTTAAATCCATTTGAAATTACGTATTTCTCCCTTGTAAAAGGTATGCACTTGTCGTAGTTTACAAAGTATATGTTGCCATAACACTTGGTAGTGTTTCTTTATACTTTTACTTTGATATAACTGCCAAATGCCAAGAATTGTAATGGTACGGTTACGTAAGTTGCACCAAGTTGAGCTTGTATGTTGTTGCAATTGTACCATCATCAACTGTAGGCTAATATGTGAATTAGTCTTCCATATGTTTATGAAAATATCCGTTCTAGAGTAAGTTCCACCCATGTTATGCATATAAAGTCAGGCTAACTGCGGTGTGTAACAGTAAAGTTAGGCATGAGTATCATAGCCTAAAGGCCTAACGACTGCATGCTCTTTGGCACAAGATTGCCATCCTAAATGAACTGTTTGTATTTCAGGGAACCAGTATAGGGGTCCAGTGTAAGAACCTGTATAGGGGTCCAATGTAAGAACTAGTATAAGAATCGGTGTTGGTTCTAAATGGTGTTGAAGGAGTACAGCTAGGAATAAGCTGCTTTTACAATGTACCCACCTACTGTTAAGAAGAAATATTAAAAAAAAAAAAAAACCGGGAGCCAGCCTTTCCCTCATCCCTTATTACAACAATGAAGATTCGACCGTCTCAGACGTCAAGTACCTGTTCCAGCTAAGAATAGGCCGAGAAGTATAGTAGCCTAGGCCTATGAGGTACCTTTATATTAGCCTATGGTTTGAATTGTTATGTATAGGCTAGTCTGAGTTAATTGTCTTAAGATGTATGGTAGCCTCCGAATGTTAAAGTCAGGACAATTAACAAATCAATACTGTATACATATGCAGTATAGTAAATACATGAGTCATAAGAATATCATCATTAAAGATATTTATACCTGACAGTGCCTCTCTTTATATTCTGTTCTATTACGTCATTATCTGCATTTTTATAACTTGTATTATTAGCCATATTTGAACCCCTTCTACAGTAAAGCTACATTCTACATTCACTTTTGCTTCCACTTGGTAATGAAAATAATACGTCCAGCCACCCCTCTTAAGATGTATGTGTGTGTATTGCAACGAGGGACACCTTTTCAAGCCAACTCTCCTCTTAAGAATGCTATTTCATGTTGCTATCAACATTAACAGTCAGTCGTAGAGACTGTACCTCTCCTACAAAGCTTTTGTTATTCTCTCTCTTTGGCGGTCTTTTCATTTCCTTTCCTAGACCATGTGACTGTGTTCAAGCTTTTTCCAGGGTACTTCGCCGCCATTGGAGACAAACCTCTGTCATATGATCTCGGCAAGCACTACTTAACGAAGTCCCTCATTCAACGCCACAGGAGGCACTAATTCGGGACACCTTTGGGTGACCACGTGACTCAGGATCTCCCATGCACCCTGCACTTCAGCATGCGGGCAAACAATAGGAACCATGAGGTCAAGGCGAAATGATAGAAAATGGATGTCCCCTGAAAAGAATTGGAAATTAATCTGGCGAAGGGATAGGAAGACCAATGAACGACGCCTCTCGTCAGAGACACCGCGGATGTAGTCCAAACATAGCTCCCATTCCTGAGCTCCACTTCATCCGAGCCAAATCCCAACACGTGGCTGAATACCAGTCCAATTATTTTTCCAGTACCAAGTCCCCTATCACACAAACACACACACACACACACCCTATCATCAGTGCATCTACGAGAACTTCTCTCTCAGACACCAGCTAAAGTACCTAGAATTGGGTTTTTACCAGTCACAAGAATTCTGTTTCTTTTGCTATTCCATTTTTCCGGTTTCCAATGCATTTCTCATATCGACCTGACTTTGTTACAAAGCATGTCCCTAAGTGAATTCAATCGCATGCCTTCTCCATTGCAGACAGAGTTTTCTTGCAGTGGGAACTTCTGTTCTGATCGTGCTTGCATTCCCCTGGTACCTCACTACAATCTGATTTGTGGTACCCGTTGAAGTGAAATCCTGGCACCCTGTCATCATCGTCCCATGTACATTTTGTACTCCGACAGAACCCAGTAACCTGTCCTAATTATTCCCATCGTTCTGATTATGTATATTGTAAATACATGAATTCTAGTTAGCCAACCCTAAGAGTTTATTTAAAATTCCCCCCTTCTAGTAAAGCCCCAGCTCATTTTCTTTTCTTCTATGTTCTAACTACTCGGAAATTATAGGCAGATTGCATCATCCCTTTGTAGTTAGGATACATATATATATATATATATATATCTATATATATATATTATATATATATATATATGTGTGTGTGTGTGTGTGTGTGTGTGTGTTTATATATATATATATATATATATATATATATATATATATATATATATATATATATATATATATATATATATATCTAATAAAAGGAGCCCATAAAAACACCAAAATATAGAGAGAAAAGTACTATATTTCAGAGACTGCTGTCTCTTTCTTCAGGTATATGAATGAGAAAAGTTTACAGAAAATGGTGGTATTTTATACCAAGAGATTCGTCCACAAGTAAGCCAATTTAGGTCACCCCCGCTGATAATCTTCCTTTAATCTTCTTAAGCGTTGGTTGAATGAACACTGCGTCGACGATATCTGATATCCAAGCCCCTTTTGAGATGTTCATTACCTGCTTCTCTTTTATTAAGGCCGATTCCATCATTTGACTCTTGTACCGGCAGTTGCTGCTATAAATTACACGTGACATATTCCAGTTTATTCTATGGTTATGTTCATTTATATGGTTGAAAATAGCTGAGTTCTGTTGTCCATACCTAACTGACCGTTTGTGTTGTATTAATCTCTGGGGAAGTGATTTACCTGTAAATCCGATGTAAGATTGGTCACAGTCCTGGCATGGGATCTCATATACCCCAGAGTCTTTGGGAGATGTCTTTTGTTGGACGTTAATCAGGGATTTGGCTAAGGTATTTGGGTAGGTAAATGCAAAAGGGTTGGATTTCCCAAGGGTGTGAGTTACTCTCTTAATCGTGTCCAGGTGGGGAATTTTTATTTTATTGTTGGGTGTCTCTGGTCTTGTCTTTAGGGGGTCGGTAGAAAATTACGTTTGCTTTTTGAATTGCTTTCTCAATTATATGGTCAGGATACTTTAAAGATGAAAGTTGCTTGCGAATTAGTTCAAATTCTTTTTCCAGGAAATCTGGGGAACAAATTCGTAAGGCTCTTAAGAATAGGTTGCTAGCTACTATCCTATCGATAGTAATGTCATGATAGCTAAAGTAGTGAATATATGAAAGTGAGAACGTTGGTTTTCTGTATATGGTAAATTTGTATTCTGTCGTGTCTCTGATTATTAAAACATCAAGAAAAGGAATTTTGTTGTCTGTTTCCCATTCAACTTTAAATTTGATGCTGGGCACTAATGCGTTTAATTTTGAGAGGAATTCATTAAAATTACCCCACTTATTATCCCAAAATGTTAGTATGTCATCCACGTATCTCATCCACAGCATGTTTTTGGGTTTTATTGCATTTATTACTGTAGTTTCAAAGTATTCCATGTACAGATTGGCTAAAATAGGACTTAAAGGACTACCCATACTACACCCGAATTTTTGCTTGTAGAATGATTCCCCGAATAAAAATACGTTATTAGATGCACATAATTCAACTAACTTTATTATTTTGTCAAGCGCCAAAGGGAAATGATCTGAATAGGGGGATAATTTTTCCCTTAAAAACTGAAGAACGTCCTGTACTGGTACTTTTGTGAATAGGGAGTCTACGTCAAGGCTTAAAAGTTTTATGTTGTGAAGTGGTATATGTGCTTCTCTGAATTTGTGACAAGTTAAATAACCTAATAGATAATAGCGCATGGAATAATCTTGAACAACAAGACAAAGTTTTAAACTTATCCAACACCCCCCTTACTGTAAATCAACATTTAGTTTTAAATTTAGGCTTATCCTTTGCCCTTATGCCAGACCGCAAAAACAACCTAGACTTCATAGTGGCTTTTGATAAATTCATATCTGACAAAAACTACAGCCGTGAAGAGATATGTTTAAAAGGAGTGTTACTAAATGCTTTAACTGATCTTCATAAGAAATATCCTGTTCCCCGCAGATTCATGATAGCCATCCACTCGCTAAAAAAGTTAGATGTTATAATAAGTAGATCCGACAAAGACGGCAAAATTGTAATAATGGACAAAGACTTCTACCTCGACAAAATCAACCAGCTCCTTAGCGACACAAATACTTACGAAAAACTGACGAAAAATCCCCTCCAGAAAGTTCCCACAGAATTTTTTCGGAAAGTAAGATTAATTGGCCAAGACTAAAAGAGTATTGAACTATTAGAGAAATTTAAAGTAATTAATCCTAAATTACCCTACTTTTATGGTCTTCCCAAAACTCACAAAGACAATCTTCCATTCAGACCCATCGTTTCATGCGCCGGAGCTTTCAATTACAAAATTTCTAAATGGTTAGCTGGCCTCCTTTCTCCTTTTTTAGGCACTTTTTCTCTAAGTCACATCAAACATTCGGAAGACTTTTGTCACAAATTCAGAGAAGCACATATACCACTTCACAACATAAAACTTTTAAGCCTTGACGTAGACTCCCTATTCACAAAAGTACCAGTACAGGACGTTCTTCAGTTTTTAAGGGAAAAATTATCCCCCTATTCAGATCATTTCCCTTTGGCGCTTGACAAAATAATAAAGTTAGTTGAATTATGTGCATCTAATAACGTATTTTCATTCGGGGAATCATTCTACAAGCAAAAATTCGGGTGTAGTATGGGTAGTCCTTTAAGTCCTATTTTAGCCAATCTGTACATGGAATACTTTGAAACTACAGTAATAAATGCAATAAAACCCAAAAACATGCTGTGGATGAGATACGTGGATGACATACTAACATTTTGGGATAATAAGTGGGGTAATTTTAATGAATTCCTCTCAAAATTAAACGCATTAGTGCCCAGCATCAAATTTAAAGTTGAATGGGAAACAGACAACAAAATTCCTTTTCTTGATGTTTTAATAATCAGAGACACGACAGAATACAAATTTACCATATACAGAAAACCAACGTTCTCACTTTCATATATTCACTACTTTAGCTATCATGACATTACTATCAAGATAGGTGTAGCTAGCAACCTATTCTTAAGAGCCTTACGAATTTGTTCCCCAGATTTCCTGGAAAAAGAATTTGAACTAATTCGCAAGCAACTTTCATCTTTAAAGTATCCTGACCATATAATTGAGCAATTCAAAAGCAAACGTAATTTTCTACCGACCCCCTAAAGACAAGACCAGAGACACCCAACAATAAAATAAAAATTCCCTACCTGGAGACGATTAAGAGAGTAACTCACACCCTTGGGAAATCCAACCCTTTTGCATTTACCTACCCAAATACCTTAGCCAAATCCCTGATTAACGTCCAACAAAAGACATCTCCCAAAGACTCTGGGGTATATGAGATCCCATGCCAGGACTGTGACCAATCTTACATCGGATTTACAGGTAAATCACTTCCCCAGAGATTAATACAACACAAACGGTCAGTTAGGTATGGACAACAGAACTCGGCTATTTTCAACCATATAAATGAACATAACCATAGAATAAACTGGAATATGTCACATGTAATTTATAGCAGCAACTGCCGGTACAAGAGTCAAATGATGGAATCGGCCTTAATAAAAGAGAAGCAGGTAATGAACATCTCAAAAGGGGCTTGGATATCAGATATCGTCGACGCAGTGTTCATTCAACCAACGCTTAAGAAGATTAAAGAAGATTATCAGTGACCTAAATTGGCTTACTTGTGGACGAATCTCTTGGTATAAATACCACCTTTTCTGTAAACTTTTCTCATTCATATACCTGAAGAGAGAGACAGCAGTCTCTGAAATATAGTACTTTTCTCTCTACATTTTGGTGTTTTTATGGGCTCCTTTTATTAGATGGAATTCTGTTGTTACAGAACATTTTTACCAGTCATATATATATATATAATAATGCCACGGAGGAAAATGAAAAAACGGGAACTGCCGAGATCTTTTGGTCTTTAACGACCCTTTAGTATAAGCAAGGCAGTCATGCCTATAAGGGTTGTTCAGACCGAAAGATCTTGGCAGTTCTCGTTTTTTCATTTTCCTCCAAGGCATTACCTTTATTTATACGTAGCATCACGTTTTATATATTTCATAAACAATTTATTCATATATATATATATATATCATATATCATATATCATATATATATATATATATATATATATCTATATATATATATATATATATATATATATATATATATATATATATATATATATGGTAATCTTGAGAGGAGTAGGTGCACGTCAAATTATTGTTTCCTACCAAGGAAGAAATATAATAATTAACTCGGCAATAACATTGCAAGTTTATGAAATGAATAAAACCAAGAATTCCAACTCAGAGTATATTTCACAGCACTAGTAGAAGCAGCAAACCTTAAGGAAGTCTCAACAGATATAATGCTGCTTGGCCAGGTACTATCTTATGGGAATAGTTACTTGAAAGTTTGTATTTTGCAGGTAACTCTACGCCATATAAAACCTTTGTTGCCATAGAAGGAAAAATTTTTTTTTTCTCATATTGAAGATTTTGAAGGAATTTTATATATTTTTTTTTTTATTTCTCTTACTGCATCGCTTCTGGATCCATAGAAAACAAGCGACTGTACAAGCCCAGAGTCAAAACATCGTTCACCTCCTCATAAATATTGATGGTGGCCTGGTAAAAGTTCTCTTCTTGTACGAGGGAATAGTTCCACCATGCAGAATTAAAAAGTTGAACACTATCTGTCAGGATGGCTGGATAGATATAAGGACCATTGAAAAATCCCACTAGTGTGTATGGTCTAAAGGTAGAGTCTCCTAAGTAGGCACCTTCGATCTGAGCACAACTTTCGATATTTTCATTGAGACAGAGGACAACTGCGCAGTTTTCATTGTAAAGGAAATAAGTAAAATTGCCGTGTTCTATCAATCCTGTGTATGATATGAGCATGTACAAAAAGTCTTCGGATCCCCCAGGAGGGTAAGTGTAGATCACCGAACAAGTGAACGAATTCTGATGGTTTATTAATGTTTGCTGGATAAGTTCACCTGATTTTGTTTTGTTAAGAATGGAATAGGAGTAATGATCTAAAATCTCGTGTTTGTATTTTTGATGTATATTAACTTCAGCCATTCTTTCATGGCGTTTCTTACTTTTCCCGGTGGCAATTTCTTGCGAATCCTGCTCCATTGAATCTTTGTTTTTCAATAGGTGCACTGAGGAATGGCCGGCAGTATTGTGACTCAGCGCTCTTTCACTTCTTGATGTAAAATTCTTCCGGGGAGAAACCGGTGCGTGCGTTAAAACATCCCCGATGATCAGTTTGGTGCCAGAAGAAGTGTCGTAGGTGTACTCTTCAGGGTCTGATGCGACGCCCCTGAAAATCCCTGCCCCTAAGAAACCTTCCATAGGATTGTAGTGATTTGCAGCTATGAGGTTTGCTTGGTATCCTTCGGAGAACCCCTTCCAAATCTGAGGGGCTGAATAGGGGGATTGATTCTTAGAATTATATATAGTTGATATTTATTTTATTGCTTTGTGTACAGTGATAGTGACTCAGAAACCTCATTGGTCTTAACTTATAAGAATTGTAAAAGTTCTCGTTATTATTAATATTATTATTAAACTTTTGGTACCCATTCTACCCAGAGTAGCCACTACTTATTGAGCGTGCACCAAAATGATAATGTTCCTATATGAAAAAAGAGGAAAATAATGTAAAGAGAAGTAGATTTATATACACACAATGACTGTATAAACATCAGTAAGTAATGCAGCAAAATGTAAATATATGCATATATAGATAGTTTTTGATTAACAAAACAGTTCAGTAGTGGCGAACGTTATCCTAAAGTGAAAGCACAGATGAGATCAAATATATAAATATGAAAAAGATAAAACAAATTTTGTGACTTGTACGTAGTGGAATCAGTAGTTAACCGTACCTTGCGTATCTTACTTCCTTCGAGTTAAGAAAAAGAGTCGATTGCTCTTGTAAATTAACCAATATTTCTTATATTCTTATTAACGGTATGATAAGAATGCTTGTTAGTGGAAAAGCTTCCTGCGCTTTAGGGAGGCAAGGCAATCCCATTTTTAAGAAGCCATTATTATGACTCTCAAGAATGAGAATAATTCTTTGTGGAATAAACTGTAAAGGAAATTGAGTGTCCTAGGTGATGCCACACCATAGAATGGTCATATGGGACAAATAGGAATATAGGGGAAACTGAAGGCAGAAAGAAATTAAATGTTAATGAACATTTGACAACACTCATGAAATATTTTTCATTTTGCATAAATATTTTAAGAGAGAAAGAACATTTTTGTTTTATACATAAAAAAACTCCACTGATTTGTTCTGGAAAAAGGCAGATTCAGATTCTCACTGATCTGATATTTGTAAGAGCGCAGGTTTGTTGCAAGTCTTTCTTTGCAAAATTAACATGATTAATCCAAAAGAAATTGTATAATTTTACTGATATTTTAACAGAAATTAGAAACGCTTGATGTCAGGTGCTGGAGAAGAATTTCCAGGATCAGTAATTATGAAATAAAAAGTCAGTGTAAATTAGATTCGTTCTGTTTCCATTACAAATGACAGTCTTTTGACGTTAGAAAGAGACAGAAAGACAAAGGCAAACTTACCCACAAGAAAGGGAAGTTGATCCATCCAACCTGAGCTCGTGATAACGTCTCTGACCCCGAAGTTTTCCATGTTGGAGACCGCTGGGTCATAAAATAAAAGATCGAAGCTTATCTGCAGGAAAGAGTCAATATCATTTTTAATAGTTTGTAATGAAGGCGTGAGTTAGAGGCAATGTCTAAAAATTTACTAATTTATTCAGACAATAAACAGATAGGTCAATAGCTCTTCCGAGCGGAAATTTAGTGCCTGACAAAAGGTGAACCAAAACAGAGGTCACAATACAATCACTTGTGTTTGTTGACGGTTGGAAATATACATATAAATCGGTATGCAAGACACGACTGAAGCTAAGGTATATATGGCTGGAATGCTGACATTGTAATAATATATGGTAATAATGATGTATTTAACATAACAATGATATAAATGAAAATATATGTGCAGATGTGCTCAAATCTCATGCGACATGATCCTTTGTGTATCGTCCAGATTCTTAGATCCCACTGGACGTTGCCAAGTAGCGCTAAACTTTTTTTTTTCTTTTTGTAATGTCATACATGTCGAAAAGTTTGGGAATTCACACCTATTCCTATTTTCCTTATGGTTCAATAGATATGATCCCTTTTATGCATTGGTATAATTCGTAATCTGTGTTTTTTTCTACGTTGCTCAGTTCAAAATGCGATGTGATGAAGGTTAGTGGTGACTGCAATGAAAGCACACTTAACATGCTCCTTGGACTGGTCGAATAACCACGTCTGCAGCATTATGACACTAGACCTAATAAGCTCAACAGTCATAACAACAATTTCAAAGTAGGAATATGAATTAAAACAAGTTTTCTTTGAATGTTGAAGTTTTCGGCTGTTTACGCTGCCTGTATGTTGTAAAATGTTTTATAGGCCTAACAAAATAATCTAAGCCTTCTGAGGTGTAATCTGTTACGGATGAATTTATTTGTAGAGATTACTTGTTCTTTGAGGAGTACAATAGGAATGTGAATTACAACCAGTGTTCTTTGAATGTTGAAGTGTCAGGCGCTGCCTGTATGTTGCAAAATGATTTATAGGCCTAAAAAATAATCTAAGCCTCCTGAGATGTAATCTGTTACTAATGTTTTTATTTGTAGAGATTACCTGTTCTTTGAGAAATAAAAGAGATGACGATTTTGGTTATATGTAGTAGATGGCTATTAATCCAAATATCTTAAGCATCAATATCAAGGCGTATGGAACACTTGTTTTTCAACTGGTTAAAAATATTATTTTCTTAAAAGTCCTTCTGCTCGCTTTTGGTGCATAATTCTTTCATAAGGTAACTTGAAGTGCAAGAATGTGTAGATAACCTCATTTGCTCTCTGGCCAGAAATTGTTAATAGAGATGTGAATGTTAAGTGTAAAGTAAAGAAATCTAACACCTAGCCAAGGAATAATATCTTGGCTTTGACAAAAGAATAATTGCATTGGCGAATATTTGCTAGTATGCCATAATTTTTTAAATATTTAAGAAATATAAATAATTATGTATGTAAATCCAAATATTCCTCTAACACATATAAAGTAAAGGTTTTCAAGATAATTTCATGGTCGCCACTCATTGTAGACCTACTTATGTTACACCAGGTGGTTATTGTTGCACCGACACTAATGATTCATAACACATGCCCCCCTAACATGTTGATATCAGTGGGCGCATTCTACTTTTGTATATATACATTTAATTTTTTTCAGCGTTGAGGTGTAAAAGCAATCAAATAGGACTATTTCAAATTTTATGCTCGCTTTGGAAGCATTATTAATGTTATGACAATTTTTTTTCCTTTTTTTTATTTAACATTTGAATTGAGGTTTGATGACGACTTCGTTTTGGTCAAATGCTTCAGCGATGAGTGAACAAAAGTTTTGAAAATGTTTCGTAACAGTCTTTCTGAAATTTTGCTACAAATGACATTTTCTTACCGTTTTGAAATATATGACAGATTTCACTCTTATGAAACATATTATGGCCTTATTGTATGCAATAATCGCGTTTTCGCATTGAAATTATATATAAATATGGAGCATGCTAGGTTGCCAGTTAGTGAATTTTGAACGAAATCCTATGGAGTCATGTCACATGAGATTTGAGCATCACTGTACATAAGATGTGAGATGTATGCTGTGCTTTTTGTATACACATGTTTGGCACAGAGATGTTTGTTGTGAAGAGATTAGCTGGCCAGGTGAGGTGAGGGTGTGTGGGTCTGTGTTGGACTTTATAGGACTCCCCTCCTTGGAGAGGCCTACAGTTGTAGGTCACTATCCAGGAGGTATGCTGGCTTAAGATGGTCAGTGGAGACTCATGTAGTCCTACCGTCCACTGTCAAATGGTAGGCTTTATGTAGTCTCTGGATGATATGGTATGGCCCTGAATAGGCTGGTGGAGGCAGGCTCTGTGTGCATCTACCCTTAAGAACACTTATTTTGTGTTCTGCACTTTGCTGGGGATGTACACTTTTCTGATAGGTAGTTTGTCTTGGCTGGCATTATCCATTCTAATGCTTTATGGGTGTTGGAGAGGGATGTTGGGCTCATTTGATATTGAAAAACATCAGCCGGCAATGTTAGTTCTTGGCCGTATAGGGCTTCTGTTGGAGATACGTTGAATGCTGTGTGTGGTGTTGTTCTTGGGGCCAGTAAGGCCAAAGATAACTTTTTTCTCCAGCTCCCGCCTTGACATCTGATGGTGAGTGATGCTTTCAACGACCGGTGTTGCCATTCAATGATGCTATTAGCTTCTGCGTTGTAGGTCTTTATGTGTGTAATCTTTGTCTCCAAACTGCCTAGGAGGGCATTCCATAAGGTGGACGTGAAGTTGGGCCCTTTGTGGCTTGTAATTATTTGTGGGATTCTGTGTCTGCTGTCCCCTCCAGTGAAGGCTCTCACGCACCTCTCCGCCATCTTTTGCTGTATCAGTACTACTTTGGACCATCTGGTATTTCTGTTGTTGCTGGTGAACAGGTATCTCTATCCCTTGGAGACGGGTAGAGGTCCTATGATGTTAACGTGGATGTGGGCGAGTAGGTGGGATGTTGTATTGAACTCTCCTATTCAGTTTCTACATGTGTTGTGATTTTTGACATCTGACACGAGATGCATGCTCTTGTCCAGTTTTTCATTCACCACGCTGCTAAAATTTGGGAAGTTGACTGGCCTGATGGGTGGGACAGGTTGTGGGAGAAGGTGAAGGCTTCTGAGACCTTCTGGCAGGTAGGAATGAGTGCATCTGGTATGTGTTTCCCTGGCAATGGTCGTCTCTCCATTATTGATTGACAGGTCGCTCCATGTAAGGGCAGGAGTGTCCTGCCACACTTTTTCTGAGGCTATCCCGAGCTGGATGGTATTAATGCAGTTTTGCGATACTGTGTCTGCCACTGTGTTTGCTGAACTCTTCAAGTATTTGATGGGGCACCAAGGGTTGATGATCTTTTTGTACGAAAAACTGCAGTTCCTCAATCATGTGGCATAAGTGACAGATGACTTTGTGAACTGCTAGGAGCTCCTTGTCAAAGGTAGAGTACTTCTGCTCTGCTGTCGTTAACTTCTTGCTGAAAAACACCAGTGGACGACAACCATCATCTGTGTCACCATGTAACTCACGTCCATCGCCAGAGTGAGGGACGTATAGGGTAGAAGAAATGTTAATGTGGTTGCAGATGTTATTGTTTGTTTTGCTGAAAGAAATGCATTATCTTGATCTTCTGACCAACTTAATTTTTTCTGTTTTCCTTGTAGGCATTGGTGGATTGGACTCATAATTTTAACAATATTATGGATAAATCTCTAATAATAGTTAATTAGTCTTGAAAATTCTTGTACTGCTTTAATTGTTGCTGGTTTTGGGAAGTCAGTGATTGCTTTTACTTTCTCTGCTAGGGGTTTAATGCCATCTCCATGCTTGATGTCCCAGGAATTCCACTGTAGTCTTTGCACATTTGCATTCATCTTCCCTTACTACGATTCCGTTTTCTTTAAATATTTGTAGTACTCTTTTCACGTCCTGAAGATGCTCTTGAGGTTGGGGCTAAATATGAGGATGTCATCGACGTAGACCATGCTAAAAGGAAGATTGCCTAGTAGTGTGTTCATAAGTCTTTGAAGGTTCCTCCTGCGTTGTGAAGGCTGAAACAGCTATAGTTGAACTTGTAGGTGCCGAAGAGGTTGATAATGACAGTTTTCTTTATATAACTTCCTTTGCTACTGGAACTTGGAAGTATCCTTTCAACAGGTCTGTTTTGGTGTGGATCTTTGCTCCATTCATCTGGTTGGTTATGTCTGCTGTGTAAAATAATGGGTATCTGTCTGACATCATTTTGACAATGAGTCGCCAATAGTCTCCACACTGGTGCCAAATTCCATCAGGTTTTGGTACCTTGTGAAGGGGGACATGCCCATGGGCTGGGGGCTTTTTGACATATTCCTGTATTCTCCAGTTCCTCAAACACTTGTTTGGCGTAGGCAAGCTTCTCTGGGCTAAACGTCTGAAGTATGAATGGATCGGGGACCCCTATGTTTCTGTGTGTTGCTGGATGTTGGGTTTGATCAATTCTTGCTGCAGGTCATTTTTGAAAACCCCTTGGTAGTTTTGTAGAAGTCAGCATATTTCTGGTGTTAGGGTAGCTGCTGTGATGGAGCCTGTTTGTTTTCTCTGTGGTGTGGTGGCGGTTTGTCTGTGCAGCTGTTGATGAGATGATGCAGGAGTTGTTTTGGGGATCAGTGGTTATGATGTTAAATCCACTAGCAGGTTGTGTGCTTTTAGGAAGTCTGCTCCTAAAAGTGCTATCATCATATCTGCCTTATTGAAGGGTCAATTGAAGTCTTTCCCATTGAATGACATGTTCATATCTCGCTTTCTGTACATCTTGAGTGATGCTCCGATGACAGTGGATACATGGAGTTTGGTGGGGTTGTATCATTCATGTAGGCTGGCTGACACAAATTATTTGAATGCCCCAGTGTCTACGAGGGATTCTGTTTGACCTTTCATCCCTGCCAAAAAAGCACAAGTAGCCCTTGCGTTCATTCCTGGAAGAAAGAAAGCGGTGAGCAGGAGCAGTTTCTCTTACTAGGCAACCGGTCTCTTCACTGCTGACATTTAATTGGGTGGGTCACGGGTGCAACACTCTTGCGTGTTATTTTTAAAACAGGCAGCCATTATTACATTTGCGGGCCTTCTCTCCAAAACTGCAATGGGAGTACCACATTCACTCTGGTGGTTCGTCTTTCTTCTGTCTGGTCTTCCCTTTGATGAATTGCTTGGGGAAGTTTCGTTTGTAGATGGGGCAGCCAGTCAACTCTGGGTCACTGTCGGATTCCATGTTGGTTGAGTGCTGGTACTGTCATGCTGCTGCTGCTGCTGTTGGTGGCTGTGAGAGCTTCGCCGTCTTGTGGGCCATATTCACAGTGTCAACCAATTTCAGGACTCCTTCGATTGGCATGGTGGAGGCATTGGGCATGGCTGCCACTGTTTGGCAAGATAGTTTGGGAAGAGGACCTCTCTCACAAGGTATAGGGTTGACTCAGGTTGGTCGTATGTGACAGTTAGTGTTATGAGCCGCTGTAACTGCTTATAGACGTGCGATGGCCACTCATCTCCTATGGCTGTCCTCACGTTGTTGAGCTTTTGGCTCTTAGGGTGGGTGGCATGCTGAAGAATGACTCAGCTGGTCCTTCAACAACTTGTAGGTGACAGGGGATTGAAGTTCTGCAAGTCATCGTGCAACTCGCTTGAAAATGTCGTCTGGCGTGAATTTGAGGATGGAATCTGCTTTGTGTGCTGAGGAGATAATTTTCTTCAGTCAGAAAATTGTCTCCATCCTTAAGAACCAAGCTTCTGGGTTGTGGGGCATGAATGGAGGTAGGCGTATGAAAGCGGCTCCTATAGTGTTGTTAGGGTTGGTTGGGCTGGTCATCTTGGTCACTAGTGTAGCAAAGGCATGAGTTACAGGAAACGTCTACAAATTTACTCATTTATTCAGACAGCAAACATGCAGGTCAGTATCTTTTGTGAGTGGAAATATAGTGCCTGACATGAGGCAAAGTAAAACGGAGATCACAACAAATCACTAGTTTTTGTTGACGGTTGAAAAGATACACATAAAACGATATACAAGACACGACTGAAGCTTAGATACATATGGCTGAAATGCTGACATTGTAATACATGTGGTAATAATGATACATTTAACATAACAATAATATGAATGAAAATATATGTGAAAAAGATGTGTGACGTATGCTGTTTCTTGTATACAAGCGTTAGGATGCAGAGATGTTTGTTGTGAGGAGATTAGCTGTTCAGGGCCAGGTGAGATGAAGGCATGTGGGTCCCTACTTGATGAGAGATATTGTTTGCAAAAATACTCAGGGGAAACCAGAGAGACGGTGGATTATAGGTCCTACCCTCCGCCTTATTGGAAAGTTTCTGTTGTGCCTTTCAAGTGTTAGCATAAAAGGATGATTTAGTCCAGTAGTCAGAGAAACTCGATAATTATTCAGATAAATTATGAATCAGTATTCATTTGCCTTTTCCACTGTTGTGCAGCAATGTCCCCTTTTTTCCAGGCAATGTTACAGACGCTATAGATGTTGATGCGCTCTGGGCTATGAGAAGCTCTAATATTACCATAAGGTACTATGGTTCGAAGCTCTAATTTATTAGTATCTATATTCCTCGGCTGTTCAATTTCATTTATTTGTATTTTGAATTGTTATTTTATTTTAATCTTTTTTGTAATATGCTGAGGATCTCATTTCGTAACTTGAGGCTTTCAGTTTCAGTAACGCCTATTGAGTGAGTTATTGAGTTACCTGATTTTTTTATTTGTTTTATATTCAGTTCAGATTGACAAACTAATTACGAATGAAATTCTAAACTAAAAAGTCTCAAGACAAATACCGGCAACCTTACTAACCATGAGAGTGAAAGTGACTCCAAAGGACGTCTCGAACATCGCTGAAGAATCTGGATCCGTCCCTTCGATGAAATGGCCCTCAATGAACAGGTGTTTCTTCCTATACCTGAGGTTGAAATGGAATTATTATTAGGAATTTTTATTTTTTAAACATGAGCTGGCCGCTTGTGGCTTTATAACAATAGACTTTTACGTAAAAGTATTCAGATGCTGGACGGCTGTCATTAACATAATTAATGAAGCGTAGTGAATTCAGTTCAACAATGTATCCTGGTCTTCACCCCTTTTTTAACATTTATTTTGAGTTTAGGGTCTGAGAGCAAGAAGGCTCACACAGACACGTGCACACACAATGTTTTTGGTTTTGCAATTACTTCCATGTGTGAGTGAAACCTTTATGGAAACTAATCATAATAAAGACTTTGTAAAGCAAATGAATCTTGAATGGAAGGTGTGTTAAAAAACTGGAGAGTTACTTTTTAGATACTGCAGAAAATATGAATTCTTGGTAGAACCCAACATAGAAGTAATTGCAAAACCAAAAATATTGAAACGAAAGAAACTCTTTCAGTGTGAGTATTATTAAAATTATAAGAAAGAGCCAGTATGAGATATCTATAAATAGCTAGTGGAATGTCAATAGCAATTAGATGTCGAAGGCATAATGAGACATTTCTGGAATATGCGTGTCATCTGTACGAAAAAAGAGATCTGACTCACCAGACCTTGTTTCCTACCTTGCAACAACAGCACCTGCATCATCGAACACTACTTGTGTATCATAGAACTCGCATCCATTGGGCATGGCGTTGGCATCTACACTATGTTGAAGGTACGACTCATCCTCTGACAGAACTTGGGAACAATTGAACTGTTCAGCCAGGCAAACGACCAGATAAATGTGGTGCTTTAGGGCTGCACAGCTTAGCTGATGCATGATCTTTGGGGAGAAAGTGATGTCAGAGGAAAGCACACAAGTCATAACATAAGCTGGTACCAAAGTACCACTGTACCTAAGGCTTGACCTGGGCAGGCTAACTGCCTTGCATACCAAAGTTGTCTCCAGCTTCCCAACTTAGCAATTGACAGCATTTAATTTGATTTATCCTTCCTGAGTGAATATGATAGAAATAATCATTACACAATCACGTGTGGAAGAGAAATAAATTTCTGGCTCAGATGAGGATCGAACCCAAGTCTTTCAATTGAAAGACGAGACTGCTGCCAATTAGGCCACACAAGTCATAAAAGAAGTTGGAACCTAAGTACCACTGTACCTTAGGCTTTATCTGAGCAGGCTATCTGCCTTGCTGGCATGCAAGGCAATTAGCCTGCCCAGGTAAAGCCATAGGTACAGTGGCTTTATCTGGGCAGTGTAAGGTAAATATGGTATTTCCATATTTTGAGTTTGTAACAGTCCTGTGTGGCTTGTTGGTTGTTTTATCTTCCCTCCTGTTTTTGTTTCTGTTGAAGCGAGGTGACGTTTGCTGCCCACTCCTTTTTTGAAGCTGTTAAGAGTAGCAAAGCAACAAGTAAACAGCTCGACAGGGACAGGTGTTGGTCGCCTGGTAGTCGCTGCAGATCGAGGTGGAGATCCTTCTGAGTCGAGAATGAGGTCATCAGCTGAATCTTCAGTATGGAGTTGTCGATGAGACCGCTTGTTGAACCTTCAATATGGAGTTGTTGCTTGGAGGATGGTTAAACCATGATCATCTTCGGAAGATTCATGTTATTTACAAGTTGAGCAGTTCTATGGCTCTATTGTTGGGAAAGTATGTGGCCCTGATATTTTGAATATTCATGATTTTGATGAGTGTTGAGCAGTTGTGGCTCTAGTGTTGGACAAGTATGTGGCCCAGGTATTTTGATAGTGACAAGGTTTTGATTATGATTTAGCTTATGCTGATTTTGGGCAATTATATGGCCCTGGTTGATTATGTACGTGTTTTATTTCATTACTTAATGCTGCTGTATTATTCATTTTTATTATTCTTGGCTGCACTCTTAACTCACTGTAAATATGTATATGGATATGTATAGGACTTAGAATTAATAAATAGATATAAGGTATTATACTAGTTTGTTTTGCTTCCTCCTGCTTGTTTTGCTTTTGGACTCCCTGGTCTCTCCAGTTCCAGGTTTTTTTTCTTTTTCTTTTTTCAATTGATAGCCTGATGAACCAAGACAGCTGGTACAGTGGTACCTAGGTTTCAGTTTCTCTTACGACTTGTGTGGCCTGGTTGGCATCGGTCTCTTCTTTCAATTTAAAGACCTGAGTTCGATCCTTATGTGAAGCCCCTATTTACTAGTACCTCATTCATCTATCCAGTTCTCTCTAGATCTTCCCCTGAAGTATCTCCAAATCGTACACTTTTAACCAAGCTATCATCCTTCACATTTTTCTCGTGGCTAAAGCCTCTCAAAAATAAGTCTAAAGCTTACTCTGTTCGTTTTTCATTGACATTCAACATGTACACTTGACTTCCTTGACTTTCATCGACACTCCAAGTTTCTTCCCAGTCATTTGCGCACATGCCATCCTTGCGTTACAAGTTCAGTGACTTGGATTTTCTTTCATCCTAACATGACCCAAAATGTTTACCTCCAAATCTAACCCTTCCATTCTTCCACTACCCATACTAACAATCATTGGTCCACCTTTCTAGTTTTTATATACGTTGAGACCATTACTCTTGCTCAGATTTACTCTGGACTTTTTCGTCTTGCTGACACTTTAAAACTCTCACTAGAATCTGGACATTTTCTTCATTATCCGTAATCAACACTTTATTGTATGCGAACATCATGCGTCATTAAGATTTTTAATTGCCACGGAGACCCCTGTTTTTATAGCTAAGTAGTCAGTATTCCGCTTCACTTCCTTCATGAAACTTTTCATGTTTCCCGGTAATAAATCTTGAAGACCATACGTCCTCAGTACCCTCCACATTGCCCTTTTTTCGTTTTCATCACTAACCTTTCTAGGTCTCATTATTTTCAAACTTCTAACATAACTTTCACAAAAACATATCTGTTTTGTTTTCCCAAGTGAAATCATACCTACCAACTTCGCAGGTACACTACTGTCCTTTCCTTACTATACTTACAGTCGCCTTTATCACCTCAAGCTATATATATATATATAGATAAATGTGTACATATTCTCTGGTGTTTGTAAAATTAGCAGAGAGGGGTTTATGAATAAGTATGATAAATATCTTAAAGGAAAGATATTGCTTTTTTTTCACACTATCATAACTTAGATTTTTCAATTCCAGTGTGCAGTTGTGAACACGGCAAAAAAGAAAAAAAACATAGCCAGAAGGAAAGAAAATAAAGGAAGCTCAGTCATGTAATATTGTTAATGGAATATTTAACGGCTTTGTATTTTTTTATGCAAAAGCCAACTAGGTGGATCATTTTTTCATACGTTCACCTATCGCAAGCACGATGGCTACGAGGATAAGAAGAGTTGGATAGGAGGTGTGAGAAGACAGTCTATAGATAAGCAGAAAATCAGGTAAAATAAAAATACTTACATATATATATATTTGTGTGTATGTGGGTGTATGAGCAGGTGTGTGTATCTGTAAGACTGTAAGTGGTATGTTTGAGAACAAGTGGCGCTGTGTAGATAGGTATATGTATTGTGTTATTCCAGAAATGCTGTGATTAAATCTATTTGCGAAATACTATAAAATACAGTTTGTCTTCTATGACACCAGTTAAGATACAGGAGAAATATATATAAAAAAAACTATAAAACCGAAGTTTTTATAACCTTATTTTGATGATGTAAAACGTGTTCAACAGAATTGGTGACTCTTGGTGGTGTTATGTATTGTTCTCCCGTTCGCCAATTTCCGATGCTATGGTTCTAGGTAAAATAATGCAACATTATTGCTTTAATAAGAAGGTAAAACTTCTTTCCCGATATTAAGATGCAACGTATTTATATGATCTGTGTGATAGGAGTTGTATGAGGCAATTTGGGAGTGATGTTCTTTCGTGTGTGAGTGTCAAGTGCGAGTGCCACAGGGTTAATCAGCCATTGGGAGATAGTAGGTGTCTCTGAACGATTTTATTATTGTATTATAATAATAAACCCCTGATAAGGCCCATAGCCGTTTCATTACACCTGTGTAATTCAACAGATGTGTTTGACCCCTTGTGAAGGGGTCTTCACGTTTAGACATGATGAAAGGTTTATGCGTTTAAATGGAACAACCCTAGTGTGTTTACATGGAACCCATATGCAGTAATGTAATAATTACTAACACTCAATCCTTCAACATATTTTTAAAGCGCCTCAGTGGCATGATCGGTATGGTCTTGGCCTGCCACCACGGTGGCCGCTAGTTCGATTCTCGGGCATTCCACTGAGGGGTAAAAGATATGTATTTCTGGTGATAGAAATTCACTCTCGACGTGGTTCGGAAGTCACGTAAAGCCATTGGTCCCGTTGCTGAATAACCACTGGTTCCAAGCAACGTAAAAACATCATACAAACAAACAACATATTTTTACTGAAGATGGTTATATAACCTTTATTTTCTTTCAATCTCTTTCCAGTCAGACTGTCCATCCTCCTCTCACACCCTCTACCATTCATATCCAGTTCCCCCCCCCCCCCCCCACCACCAACACACACACACAAACAGTCTTCCTATTTCTTACCAAGCTAGATTCTGGAACGTCAGTGTAGTCGCAGGGAACTTCTCTGGCTTCAGGATCCGGAACGACTTGTGTCTGGGGGAAGTACTCTCCCAGCGTCGAGCCCAACGTCAGCCCCGTGAGGCCATGCTCAGGGAAGACGAGAATTTGGGCGCCCTGAAAGAAACGGTGAAGTACAATAGATCTCCTTTCGCTCGTCTTTTCATGGTCTTCGTTGATCCTTTGTTGAGGTCAGCAATTCCCTAATGGAATGACGGCTCGGAAACCTTCTCTCTCTCTTCTCGGTCAGACTTTGAGAATCTCTCTCTCTCTTTTTTTTTTTTTTTTTTTTTTTTTTTTTTTTTTTTTCCTTTGCCTTCTTCTTTGATACAAAGGACAGATTCTGTTACTTCGTTACTATCAAATTTTCTTCTCTAACCCACTTTACTTTTTTCTTTCTTTTCCTTGTTTTCGTTCATTCGGTTTAGGCTTTATTAAGGACATTTGGGTGTGTGTTGCTTCCATTCTGTGGCATTGGTACAAAGCCAAAAGAAATAAGTTTTTTAGTCTTACTTTTAAATATCTTGCGAGACTTTCCCAGGCGTACAGTGACTCTAAAAAAAAAAGAAATGTAACAAATATTCATTAGTATTTTACTAGATATATATATAAAAAAAATTCTATACTCGTTTAGGGAAGATGTTTGAAGTGATATTTTCGCTTTTTTTTGTGGTGGGGGCCCGGTGTTTACTATAATATGACTCTTATTTCTGATCATTAATTTATCATCCTTTCATTATAATTGCCTGTTTAACCACTGTATTAGGTCTCGAACTTCAGTCATATTTAGATATTTCAGTTAACGTGTTGCCATTTGATTTTTTTTCCATTCTAATTTCGATTTGGCTGTGCCAGTATAAGTTGTATTTTGTCATTGGCATTCAAGCCATACGTTGTTTTGGTAAAGTCTCTGGGATACGTAAACCCGTGTGATTTTCAGTTAACGTAACAGCTTTTTTTATTTCTTTTATAGCCCTTGGCCTGGATAGAATTGAAATAGGGAACTGAAAATCATACAAACTATACAAAGAAAAAATATATTGTGGCTTAAATACTCATGATGGGTTTTGATACTGGCCACACCCATGACCGCTCATAAAATAGGGCCCATAACGATGTAGCTAAACAATCTTGTAGGAAAGATGGAAATTTAAACGTCTTTGGGACTTAATTCCGCCTGTAAACAAGGGAGGTTTTCGGGTTTCAAGGAAAATAGACACCAGAAGAAGGTTCAGATGTAAAATGAAAAATCTCGATTAAACTGAGTAATCTGATAATGAATAATCATCCCAGAGAAAATACAGAGTATAGGCTTGACATCGGAAATAAAGAGGGTACAGAAGAAATGGGGGTGGCATAGTTGTTAACTGATCGCCCTACATTAATGTACTATAGACGAGAAAATAAAAGAGCATCATAAGATATCACCACGAAGAACAAACAAGGAAAAGAGTTTGGAGGTTTTAACAAGCCCTACCTGCGCCGAGGCCTCTTCGATGTACTTGATGTACTCATTCGCGTTTTCTTGCAGGGCTGCAAACCCGCCTCCTGTGATGTCATCAAAGGAATGGTATTGCAGAGCGGCCGCTCTGTAACCAATATACTCTCCAGCAACTATTAGAAAGCTGGAAGCACAGGCGATAACTAAAAGTTTGGTAAAGCTCAACATGGTGCCGAGTTGTGCATTGATTAGGGCTTTCTCACACGATATTTATAGTGCCTTATCGGTGACACTGTCTGACAGATTTTTGCGGATAGACGATGAGAACTTAAATAGAAGCTCTGTGAACAGGAGATGTGTCACCATGGTTACAAGTTTTCATGTACGTTTATGTAATGTATGTAAGTGCGATATATATATATATATAGGTATATTATATATATATATATATATATATATATATATCTAGTATGTATGTATGTATCTCTCTCTCTCTCTCTCCTCTCTCTCTCTCTCTCTCTCTCTCTCTCTCTATATATATATATATATATATATATATATATATATATATATATACATATAAAAGTGTGTGTGTCTGTGTATGATATTATGGTTACATGTCCTTTTCCCTCTTTAAGGGAATGTCACCAGAACGAGAGAGCCTTCCATCTCTCAGCAAATCACAAAGGGATGAAGTTGCTTGTCTCACGCTGCAGCTACGTAATGCTGTTATTTTTACATGGACGGGTCTACTTGCGAGCTAAAGCCAGCGTTTAACCACTAAACACGTTGTAACACTCAACAATTACAAAACACACTAGTGCATACGTATATAATTCAAACATATTATGTAAATATACATATTATATACTTTATATACATACACACAGATACACACACACACACACACACACACATATATATATATATATATATATATATATATATATGTGTGTGTGTGTGTGTGTGTGTGTGTGTGT
Organism: Macrobrachium nipponense; assembly: GCF_015104395.2. Taxonomy (NCBI): domain Eukaryota; kingdom Metazoa; phylum Arthropoda; class Malacostraca; order Decapoda; family Palaemonidae; genus Macrobrachium; species Macrobrachium nipponense. The sequence continues at coordinate 114,101,223 of NC_061107.1, forward strand.
GTGCGTGCGTGTGTATTCACACACAAATCATGCACGTGTCACAAAAATGTTCTTAAATCTTTAAAAACCACGACATTTTACAGACATAATTTGCGGAGCTTCTGTCAGGAGGGATTACATCGAATGATACTTCATTTTATTGTCTCCTTTAAGGGAATTTATCAGGACGAGAGGTGAAGCATTAGTGAAGCACTAGTTACTAAATAAGTGACTGCTGTGAAGCCATTATTCTTTTAAGGGTAGCCGTTACGAATCCTATATGATAAACATGTCGATGCGGTTGGTCCTGATAAATTCCCTTAAAGGAGACAATAAAATGAAGTATCATTCGATGTAATCCATCCTGACAGAAGCCCCGCAAATTATGTCCGTAAAAAGTTGTGGTTTTCAAAGATTTAAGAACATTTTTGTGACTCGTGCATGATTTGTGTGTGAACACACTCATATATATAATGTATCTGTGTGTGTGTATATATATATATATATATATATATATATATATATATATATATATAGAGAGAGAGAGAGAGAGAGAGAGAGAGAGAGAGAGAGAGAGAGAGAGAGAGAGAATACACACACACAATGCATGCACTCTCCCAGCAAATTCATAATGATGTTTCCTAAAGCTGTATCGAAAGCAATTTCGGATGATATTTTCCTCTATCTTTTATCGCTCCACCTACAATCTGTGAACTAAATGACTACTGTATATAAAAAAACAAAATCTTAAAAACTACAAGTTTACTTTTATCGGCTAAGCACAAAATGGGCAAAAATGCATATGATTTTTGCATTTTGCCCCTTTTACAAAAATTACCAATGAATTTTGTACTTAGCAGATAGAAGCACACTTGAAGTAGTTCTCAAGATTTTTTAACATTAATAGTCTTTCAGTTCACAGAGTGTAGGCGGAGTGTTCAAGATAAGGAAAAATAAAACCGACACTGCTTGCGATACAGCTCTAGGAAATGTCAAGATCACCTTGAATTTGCTAGAAGAATGTAAACGTGATGCGAGTCTCATCTAAATTCACACTCAAGCACAAAAGGAATTGGCCAGTTGTTGTCGGGAGGTTCCTAGTCCGATGGGTTCAATAAACTCTGGAAGGGTTTTGTTTATTTTAGGTGATAACTTTCAGATTGACGCAAGGATGTTTTCGGTTTTTAACATTCCCAAGTGAAACATTGAAGATAGCTGCCGATAGTTTTACCAATTTACATGTTATATTTCTTAGTTTCTATGCAAATTAGTTTTATAAGATTTATATCAAGTTGTAGGTTTTCACAAATACGTGCGATAAATATCAGACGATGGAGAAGACGAATAAACTCCAAATGCTGAAAACTCATCCGCTTTTGATTAAGAAGCCGATGATGACATGATTTACTTTATGAAGAAAATTAAGTAGATGCGGTAAGGCCTTGAAATCTCGACTCCATTTTGATAGGCAAGGAAAGGACACATGCGAAATTATTGCACAAAATTATATCGACACCGGAAGAGTTGCGGCTCGAAATATTTTTACGAGAATTGCCACGACTTATATCGTCTGCCAAACGTGAAATTGTTCAAGGGAAAGTTCCGAGTGCTTTTAGGTTACTCATTAAACGACCAAGTTATCAAGCACACGCTAAAGTGTACTGAAAATGTAGACTGATTTTCGGAGCATAACATTTGAAGAAGTATATGTGACTACTGACTGCTGTACAGGAATGATGTATGCCCGAGGAATTCTCGCTAATGGATAGTCATGTCAAGATTTTAGTCTTATGAGATCTTAATAAGTTTCCCTTGGCTATTGATGGACCATTTACATAGGTTCAATCGGATGTCAATTAGAATGCAAAATATATTTTAATTATATTTCAGCAAATATACCCTTATATCAATATATACAAGATATATCAAAGTAAATATTAACGAAACAAGGATCACAGCATTATAAGAAATCGATGATTAGCGACACGCTGCATTGGAGCCGGAGTCAAGCAATTCAAGTCAGATCGTAGGGGAACAATTATCCTTACAGTAATTAGGCAAGCGAAAAGGATTCAGTCGGTCAGTGGAGGGCTGCTTTGGTAGTTTCTCTGTCAGGATTTTACACATTCTCTCTATACCTCGGATGATATAGAGCACCAGCTACCCAAGGATACAAAACGAAGTTAAACTGACACCTTTCGACAGCGCCATCTATTGACAAGTTTGTTCAAGGCTTCTTAAGACAATACTTCGACAAGCCAGTAGAACATCTTCGGTCAAAAACTATGGGACCTCCATTTCTCTGTCAATGTCAAGAAATCCTTTCAAAGAAATTATGAGTGTTACTAGATTTAATACCATCTGATAAATATGTGCTTATTCTTTAGAAGTTCATTGCTCCATCTTCCTGGCTTCAGTACCTTTCGTTTGCTTATAATGAATGACCTTCAGTTGTCTCAATTTATAAGCATTTAGACCATTTTTCACTATTCTGACACTACCATCCACAAACATCAGCCATTGTACATTTCGCTCACACGTCCTGTTCTTATCTGCTGTTCATAAAGAATTTTGATAATATAGTTATGGAGGCATAGTATTATTGTCTCAGGTTAACTTTTCCAACAAATAACTCACTCTTACGTCGGCGTATTTTAACTCAAACTTTGCTGGCAATATAAAGACATGTGGCTGCCCTCTGATAATTATCATATACACGGTACAGTCTTAATCCCATCCAGGTTACATTTCTTTCCGTTCTAGTAATTAGCGTATACAGATTTTTCTTTTGTCTTTCAAAATTCAGTTGTGTGATACTTTCTCAGTCAAAACTTAATATTCACCCTCCGAAGTATACTAAGCGGTATTGTACTGTGTATTTGTTAGATTTTTCTTCATCACATTGACCTTCATACAGTTACCTCCTCCAGTCATATCATGCTCATTTTACTCTACCATTAAGCTGCCTTTGTAACATACTCAAAAGTAATTTCCGTGAACATTCTCAAATTGACGCACGCCACATGAATGCCTTCTACATCAAAATTGTTAACAATAGTCCAAGCTCTCTTTAAATTCTGTTTCTAATAAGTTCATTATCTGCATTTTTATGACTTGTATTATTAGTCACATTTGAACCCCTTTTACAATAAAGAATACGTTCTACTTTCACTCTTGCTTCAGCTTTGTATTGGAAAACGCTACGTCCAGCCACATCTCTTAAGATTAATATAAATATATATATATATATATATATATATATATATATATATATATATATATATATATATATATATATATATCAATCAATCTTGAGAAGAGTAGGTGCATGTCAAATGATAGTGTTTCTCTTACCAAGGAAAATTATCTTGGTCATAACGTGGCAAGTTTAAAATGTGAATAAGACTAAGAGTTTCAATTCAGAGTATATTTCATAACCAGAAGCATCAAGTCATAAGGAAGTCTCAACAGATATAATGCTGGTTGGTCATGTGCTATCTAATGGGAATAGTTTCTTGAAAGTTTGTATTTTGCAGGTAACTGTACATAATATGATTTTCATTTTTTTTATTTTATTTATTTTTTTATTTTCTATTTATTTTTTTCTTGCAATAAAATTAAAATACTGTATTTTTTAAGTGATAA